>NC_051046.1:579475-636975 GCF_904848185.1 Acanthopagrus latus | reverse complement strand
ACATATACATATACACATATATACACATGTATATGTGTATATATGTGTATATATGTTTAATATGTCTCAGGCTGTGAGGGCTCAACATGCTCTTCTCTGGTGCTTCATGTGGGTGTTGTCGACTCTGTCGCCTCTCTTCATTACTGTACCATATTTTCTGTAGTAAGGTCCAGTGAGCAGCACCGGACGGAACCTCGGCTCTGTACATGTTTAGTAGAAGCAGCGTTATTAGATGAAAAACAGGCTTTTTAATGACTGTTTGTGCTAATCAACTAACTGCTGTTAGTTTTATGCGAGAAGTGTTCTTTAGAACAGAGCAGAGAAATAATAAATAATGGACCGATTCTTCAGAACTTAGAAAAGCTTAGCAGAGGATGGTTTCGATCCATCGACCTCTGGGTTATGGGCCCAGCACGCTTCCGCTGCGCCACTCTGCTCAGTGCCAAGCATGATGCGGTTCAGACACTGTTAAAATGTTTCCATTGACTTTCACTTTGACCAACATTAATAATATGATTAAATAATGTTGAAAATATTAATCTACGTACATTAACGTGTAACCAGAGCGCAGCTCGGCCGTGTGTCGAGGCCGAGTCCTCACGTCTGCGGGTCGGATCGATTCCATCCTGGTCCCGCTGCTCGGCCCCGCGTTTTATCACATCATGTTCTATAAATTCAGTGTTTGTGTGCACAGTCTTTATTTGTAAAGTAACTGAACCCTTCAGGTAAATGTGTAGGTAAAAATACTATGTTTTTTCTGAAGGTTGCACAGAAAACCCTTAGAGAACATTTGGGGAACGTTCCCTGACGGCTCGTTACAGGTTTCTGTCAACAGAACCTTTAAAGAACGTTCTGCAAACATTCAACAAATGGTAGAAAGACCACGTCCACGGAACGTTAAGAACCCTAAGTAACAGTGTGCTGGTCCACTGCGGGGTCCGGAGAACGTCCCCCAGCCCTCCAGGAAACCTTCGTGGAACGTTCCCATAAAGTTCAGTTGCATACTGGGAAAACTCATGAATGCACTGAAGCACATTCTCCTGCCTGGTGGTCTGAACGTTCAGATGGTTCTAGAGAATAAAGGAGGTTCCTGTGAGGCGTGCAGCCCGGTTCCTCCACCAGTGTGACCATCAGCTGATCTCCAGCCGGATCTCACCGACACAACGCTTCACTCACAGTGTTCATGAGTAATAAAAACAAAGTGAACAGATGAGAAACGCTGCTTTTCACAATTTATTAACAAAATGATAAAATAAATAAATACAAATTGATCAAATGCTCCTAATATCAACTCCTCCCCATGTTCCCTACAGTATTTCCTAAACACTGCATACAAAGAATTCATCACAGAAGAGGCTCAATACAGAGGTAAGAATCCCACCAGACCAGTCACAATGTCAGGCCAACAGAAGACACATCTGGAACAGAAGTCAAAAAAATAAACACATTCCTTTCCAAAATCATTATGAAAAAATACAAACAATTATACAAATATTCAGATTGTGTAATTACCAATTTACACATTATTCAGCACACCAGGTGAACTTTTTCTTTATTCATATCGCTACAATGCATCTCACCAAATGGAAGATAAAAAAAGACTTCTTTTATTTTTTAATTCTCTTTTTTTCTTTTATTTTGCACTCAACACACCCCCAATGGAATTAGCTGTGGATGAGGTAAGAAGCTTCAGGTGTACAGTTGGGTCCGGACAGGATGGATGGTGAGCGGTAACAACGGGTTGATGTCATGTATCGACAAAATACTAGAAGGCCACAATCATGACTTGATCGTTTTAAAGTAAAAACTGAAGCGACTCGAGTTGGACTGAAGCACTTCAGCGCGGAGGGAACTGGAGACGAACATCCTGAATGCATAAAAGACTTACTGGAATACAAACTGAGCCGCTCTGGGCCGCGGTCCTCCTCCAGCTTGGTGAATGCACACGATGCTGATGCAACAATTAGTTTCCAGATGATATGCACCAACTACACGAAGGCTTCCAAACACAAATGCACAACTGCAGTGTTCTTTGGATAATTTCACTTTGAGAGCTTCACTAAGTAGAAACTGAGGACTTTTCTCAACAATGACACAACTGAGACGTTAAGACTTGATTGTGCCCCCCCGCCCCACAGCCCTGCTGGGATCCTAACATTCAGCATGGTGCATTAGCCAAGTTCAAACTAAAATCTAAACTAAGGAGCCAAAACCGTCGCAGCTCCGTCCGTAAAACATGATGTCAGGAAGAAATGTTTCCCGATGGCTACCGCACTGTTTAACACCTACACCGCACACGCTTGGCATCAGGGTGCCAGAATGTTCAAAGAATAAAAAGGTGACTTGAGTTTCACATAAAAACTTAAAAAACAAAAGCAAATGCATATTAAAAAGGTTTGACAAATCTTGTATAAAAATTTGCATAAGAAGGCATGCGTTCCACCAGACTGAGTGGACAGATGTTGCTAATTGGGTCTAAGTCTGCCCGTCAGGGTGCAGGTTCGTTTGTTCATTCCAAATGCACACAGGCTCCGGCTCACATGACCTGATTTAGCAAACTCATCCCTCCTCCAAAACACAAGAAGAAGAACCACAGCATGGAGGGAATGATGAACAAGTCAAAGGAAAACAAAAGAGCTCCGGGACTAACACACCGCTCAGGAACTCAGATCTGGAGGGAGAATCGTGACTGCGATTCGTGTTGCTGACATTTCTACACTCTGATAATAATACTGGTCGAACCAAAAGTGCATCACAAAACAACTGGCTGTCACACCGAGCGACATCCCATCATCAACAATCCCTCTTTGGAGCATCTTATTGACCACAGCGACCTCAGAGCTCCGCCAGCGTCTGCAGTGATCTTTTTTTTCTTAATGTAAAAGTTAAATCACGTAAAAAGGAAAATAAAACACATTTAAGGCAGCTCCTATATAACAACAACAAAACACTAGCTGGTCAATCTAAATGGCATAATAGGAAATGTAAATTCCACTTGCATTGACTACTGGCAGCCTGAGGTGGAGGGACCGGTTGTGCTCCAGAGTTTCGGGGAGCTTGGTGGGATGAGACAGACCAGACGGAGGAGGGCAGGTGGGGTGGGAGGATTATCTGGAGGGTTAGTAAGGTTCTACAAGTCACAGTGCAAGTCAAGAGACAAATATTATCTGCTGTTTGAAGAAAGGCACTCGAGGTACCTACTGTACAGAGGGAAAGGTCCAGGTTGTCTGGAACACAAGTTCGGGCTCGTTCAAAGTAAAACTGGTTGAGTGAAGCGACTGGATGACTACTCTGCTCGATCCACGAGTGAACACGGGCTAATACGCTGAAAGCAGAAGAACATCCACCCGAGTAACGCCAACGAAGAACTAAACACACAGCTAATGGAATTCATGAGGGATTGGGGAGATCTTAGTTGCCATTTTGTGGTAGAATTTCAGTCTTTTCCTTCCATGTTCGAATGGCTAAACTCTTAAGAACAGACAAAAAACATTGATCAGACAACACTGCGGCCAAACGTGGACATGTTGCAGAGATTTTCTCTGATTACTTTTTCTGGGATCCTCTGAATGAAGGCAGTTTGTACAGCTGATGTCAGAAAATTAGGTGTTGTGTCAGATATGTTGATTCAGTTTGACTCCATATGATATGAAAACAAAAGACACCTGTACCAGCTTATTGTATGTGACCCAACCACGTATTCACACCCACCATCATGTGCACCTGAGTGCTGCTGACACAGGACGTCACTGCAGGTCTGTGCACACAGCGATAAAATCACCTGTCTCATCAGGATGTGAGCAGACAACCAGCCTACAGCCATGCTAGCAGCTCTGTTCAGCTCAGCTATATGCTAACACCAACATGCTAACATGCTGATGTTGAGCAGGTGTAGTCTCCACCATGGTCACCATCTTGGTCCAGCGTGTTAGCATGCTAACATTAACCGATCAGATGCAAACAGAGTGAGCGTCTTCAGTTCTGCAGGTGTTAAAAGGTCATAAAGTATTGAACACATCAACATGTTGTTGTCAGTTCCATCCAACAGTTGTTGAGGTTGTTCACTAAAAGCCAAAAAATGGAACCTCATAGTGGCAACATATGAAAATGAGAACGTCAACCTCTGAACAACATTTTAGAGCATTCCTCTTAAAGTTGTTGAGATATTTCAGTCCGGTGGATCGACTGCCAGGCGGACACTGTCATTTTTAGAGTCATGCTGCTAGCATGGCTACAAATCTCCCGTGAACAGACAGAAAAGAGAAAATAAAATCATTTTCAGATCACTTTTAGATGAAAACCCTCCAGGTTAAAGAGTTGACACTTGAACACCTTCAACACAAACCTCCAGAGCGTCTCAGGGTTGAATACGTGTTTGGACAATTTAAGTTAAAAACACTTGAAAATTGCAAAAAAAGAAAGTAAAACATTGCAGCACAACCAGAGGCACCGTTAATGAACAGACCAGAGTTTGTTAATGCCCCGTACCCAACAAGAAGCCAGAAGTCATGATCAGTTCACCAGACAAAGACAGACCCGAACTGACAGCCACCAAGCCAACGAATAACAGCATCACACTCCAGCCCAGACATGCTCCAGAAAGAAAAGAGATGCACCGTTCTAACTGTGAGGGGATGAAGTGGTTTCTGAGACACAAGCCCAGCGATTCCTTCCCAAAAATATCAACTACAGCAGACTAAATGTCAGACAGAGGTTTGTATTCCCTCCTAGAAAAATATTGGCAATGTGGGGATAAGTCACATCACAACAAAGAGATGCATACTCTGTTTAATTCCATATTAACATACAAAAAGCTCTTCAGCACTTCTTTGTGATGCAGCAAGCTTGTGCTTTAATCTCAGGATTTGTGGTATTGTCCTTTGAGATCCGTCTGAAGGAGCAGGTTCATACGACAAATCCTCCGTTTCAAGGAATAAAAGTTCCTGTGATGTTATTGTTTAATAAGCTCTCCTGTCTCAATCTGGGGACTTCCAATTTCTGAAATGGTCGAATCTATATCTTACAACGCCAATGATTTGATCTTTCGAAACAGTAAGTGGACTTGTCCCTGCTGAATTTGGATACAACATCATTTTGGCAGTTCAGGATTCAACAGAAATGTACAGAATCCAAAGATCACCACTTCAAAAAGAGGATTCCTTTTGTGTTGATAATGCCAGTCCAGCAGGTTCAGGAACAGAAAGCACTTATTCTGAAGACTAGGAAGACCTGAATATCTTTTCCTATAAAAAAGAAACACAGCCCAGATATAGTTTGTGTGTGTTGACATTGCAATATTGCAATTTCACATTTAGTGCTCACAGTTGACACACTTAACTCACGAATGAAAACTCAATCACTACACTTGACCGACACCACTGAAAACATCTGTTAGGCTACCGCGCCTGTTCCACCTCGTCCTCCATCATTCCTGCTGAACGTGACGCTCAGCGGATTCTCTGCCTGAGCTCAGGGTACAAGAGCCGGGGGGGCTGGGACTGCTGGCGGGTCGGGTTGGTACTTGGGTTAGGGAGGTCACACTGGGTTGCTGGAGGACAGAGGAGGGAATGTTTGGGGAAAGCTGTTGGTCGATGTGTTTTTGTTGAATGAGCATGTTTTAAGTCGCAGGCTGGTTAGGCTCGTGTCCACAGTGGTTCTTTCAGGGGCAGAAAAGTTCTGAGATGAAGGGTTTGGACCGCTGCTGTACGATGAACACTGATCCTTTGTGGTTTACTCTCAACTTTGTATTCCACATCTGGACATCAGAGCGGGGAGGATGTGGGCGCTGACATCATCCTACAGTGAATATAATCATTCCGAGGCCCGCAGAAAGAAGAAGAGCTGCGCTGACGTCACCAGAGCTTCTCTGAAGACCAGAGATGTTAACTTGAAGAGCTCGGAGCAGACGCTCACTCCTCTTTGGGAATAATCGAACAAAGACACCGGCGCTCAGGAAAAAAAAAACGTTGTGGACACGAGCCAATCATTAAAAGGTATCAGTACACCTCAAACAGAAACTGAAAATGGCGCCCCTCCACATTTCCAGGCTGCTTTTGGTTGGATGACACTTTGCCCAGACTTGGTGTAATGAGGAGGATATGTTGAGTCATCGGACTGCTGAAGATAAATGTGGGTTTCAGTTAGGAGGGAAGGTAACTGCTGCTGGACCCCAAGGTTGATTCCTTCGTTGTCTGAGGACGGTTCAGATGATTGGCTGACTGGAAAGTTTGGAATGCTGGTTAGAAAGTGCTCGACGTGTCAAAGTTGTGAACAAACAAATGCAATGCCGTGAGTTTGTTAGAGGAGACGCAGTCCTACATTCTAAATGTAGGATGAATTACATCCTCACTCTGAAGGCAGGCTTTTTTAACCAGCTCAAACACTTTTGCCTCGAGATGCGTTCCTACTGCGCAGGACCATGTGGTTTGAAGTGTACTGATCCTCTGGGACTTTATATCTGAAGAGGGACTGGAGAGATTTGAGTTGTTTTTGGCCAAAGTTGTTTGTTGGGGATGAAACAAACATCAGGGTTTAAGACTGGAGGAGGGTTAGAGGTCAGTGTGCTGAGATACGTAAGAATTACTGCTGAAGGTTTGGGGGAGATCGGGGTCGGGGGACTGCAGAAGTTAAAGGTTTTTCACATTAAGTCCGTTGGGACGAGGGGATGAACAGGTTCTCTCTTCAGTACGCATACGCTATCACAACACTGCTTTTCAGACCAGTAACCCCTGACAGATGTTTGGTTTCATGTTCTCAGTTTTCTCCGAACCCATGTGATCCCACCTCCCCCCCACAAGAGAACACAGGGGCCACTAAAACAGGCACACACTGGTGTGATGATGAATTAAATCTCCCTTTGAGCATTCCCACCACTGACGTCTATCACTAATTGGCATGATGACACTGGTGCGCAGGCCTTCTGCAGCCCAGCTCTGTGGGTGGAGCAGCCTACGTCTTCCCAGAGTCATGTGACTTGGGCTGTATATCTACCATTGACACAGTCTGACAATACAATGCAAACAAACAACATTTATACAGGTTGGCAACTTCAGGGCACCACACGGTGCAAGCAAAAGTCTTACTTTTTTTTAATATATATGTTTGAATTCCCGCAACTCAGGAGACATAGCATTACTTTTTATTGTCCAAACTGCTGACGAGAGCTGGCAAAGAATGCTGGGAGGGTTCTGAGGTTTTGCTGTTGTTGTTGTTGTTGCTGCCGTCACTGTCAGAGATCTCCTCCTGTTTCTTCTCCACCGCTGTCTCTGGAGGGTTGACGGCAGCCATCTTGTTCTCAGAGTTGGTGGTGGCGTTGGTGGCGCAGCCTCCTGCGGGGCTGTGATCGGCGCAGGCCAGCTCAGCTGTTCCGTTGGTGGTGGCGACAGTCACGACCACTGAGGAAGCAGGAGTGTCAACCATTGGAGGTGCCTCAGTCTCAGGTTTAGGAGCAGCCTCCGCCTGGAGACCAGTCCCTGTGTCACCCCCTCCCCCGGCAGCTGCCCCGACACTGGGCTCTGCCTTAACCCCGGCCCCTACATCGGGGCTCTTATCTGCTGCGAGGACTGGGCTGTCCTCGAGGACGGCCGGGCTGTCGTCGTCTCCTCCCGCGGCTCCTGTTGTCTGGTTATTCCCTGCGGCTCCCTGCTCCTCCTGTTTGTCGTTTCCATCGGTGTTGCTGCTGGCTGAGGAGCTCCCGGCCGTCACCTTCTCCACAGTGCTGGCCTCTGGTGCAGTGTCAGCACTGTCCTGGACTCTGGGGCTGATGGCCTTACCCCCTGTCTCTGCCAGCGCTTGGTTGAAATTGAAGGCTTGGATGAGGCGAATCAGGTGTTTGACTTTTTCCAGGGACAGCTGCATCTCCTTCTGACGAGCCAGGATGGTGTTTTTGGTCTCCATGCATTTCTGATGGAAGAACAACAACAGGGTTAAATATGTCACATCATGTTACTGAGGGAACGTCCAGAAAGAATTCATCAGGACCTCATTTATCTCGTCAAGATCCTGTGCGACCTGCAAGGTGTCCTGTCAGTTCACCTCAGTGATATCTGACACCAGACCAGGCTGTTTGGGACTCGTGGGGGTTTAATAGTAGTGTATTCTTTTGTAGGTCCTTTTTAGCTTAGCTGAGGTTACGATGTAGAGTCTGAACAGTGAACTTCTGGGGTTTTCCAGATACATGTGCTGAATTGGCTTGACTCGATGTGACTCATAATGTCAGCCAGCAAGAAAGAGATTTAAAGTTCCACTATAACAGAGCTACCTGCTCTAATGATGATGATCTTATAGAACATGATCATGATCTTATAAAACATGATCACAATCTTACTGATCTTATAGAACATGATCATGATCTTATAAAACATGATCACGATCTTACTGATCTGATAGAACATGATCATGATCTTAAAGAACATGATCATGATCTTACTGATCTTATAGAACATGATCATGATCTTACTGATCTTATAGAACATGATCATGATCTTACTGATCTTATAGAACATGATCATAATCTTACTGATCTTATAGAACATGATCATGATCTTACAGAACATGATCATGATCTTACTGATCTTACAGAACATGATTATGATCTTATAGAACATGATTATGATCTTATAGAACATGAGCATGATCTTATAGAACATGATCATGATTTTATAGAACATGATCTTATTGATCTGATAGAACATGATCATGATCTTATAGAACATGATCATGATCTTATAGAACATGATCATGATCTTACTGATCTTACAGAACATGATTATGATCTTATAGAACATGAGCATGATCTTACTGATCTGATAGAACATGAGCATGATCTTACAGAACATGATCATGATCTTATAGAACATGATCATGATCTTATTGATCTGATAGAACATGATCATGATCTTATAGAACATGATCATGATCTTACTGATCTTATAGAACATGATTATGATCTTACTGATCTTATAGAACATGATTATGATCTTATAGAACATGATTATGATCTTATAGAACATGATTATTATCTTATAGAACATGAGCATGATCTTATAGAACATGATCATGATCTTATAGGACATGATCATGATCTTACTGATCTGATAGAACATGAGCATGATCTTACAGAACATGATCATGATTTTATAGAACATGATCATGATCTTATTGATCTGATAGAACATGATCAGGATCTTATAGAACATGATCATGATCTTACTGATCTTATAGAACATGATCATGATCTTATAGAACATGATCATGATCTTACTGATCTTACAGAACATGATTATGATCTTATAGAACATGAGCATGATCTTATAGAACATGATCATGATCTTATAGAACATGATCATGATCTTACTGATCTTACAGAACATGATTATGATCTTATAGAACATGAGCATGATCTTATAGAACATGATCATGATCTTATAGAACATGATCATGATCTTACTGATCTGATAGAACATGAGCATGATCTTATAGAACATGATCATGATCTTATAGAACATGATCTTGATCTTATAGAACATGATCATGATCTTATTGATCTGATAGAACATGATCATGATCTTATAGAACATGATCATGATCTTACTGATCTTGTAGAACATGATCATGATCTTACTGATCTGATAGAACATGATCATGATCTTATAGAACATGATCATGATCTTATTGATCTTATAGAACATGATCATGATCTTATAGAACATGATCATGATCTTATAGAACATGATCATGATCTTACTGATCTTATAGAACATGATCATGATCTTATAGAACATGATCATGATCTTACTGATCTGATAGAACATGATCATGATCTTATTGATCTTATAGAACATGTTCTTGATCTTATAGAACATGATCATGATCTTATTGATCTTATAGAACATGATCATGATCTTATAGAACATGATCATGATCTTATAGAACATGATCATGATCTTACTGATCTTATAGAACATGATCATGATCTTATAGAACATGATCATGATCTTACTGATCTGATAGAACATGATCATGATCTTATTGATCTTATAGAACATGTTCTTGATCTTATAGAACATGATCATGATCTTATTGATCTGATAGAACATGATCATGATCTTATAGAACATGATCATGATCTTACTGATCTTATAGAACATGATCATGATCTTACTGATCTTATAGAACATGATCTTGATCTTATAGAACATGATCATGATCTTACTGATCTGATAGAACATGATCATGATCTTATAGAACATGATCATGATCTTATTGATCTTATAGAACATGATCTTGATCTTATAGAACATGATCATGATCTTATAGAACATGATTATGATCTTACTGATCTGATAGAACATGATCATGATCTTATAGAACATGATCATGATCTTACTGATCTTATAGAACATGATCTTGATCTTATAGAACATGATCATGATCTTACTGATCTTATAGAACATGATCATGATCTTATAGAACATGATCATGATCTTATTGATCTTATAGAACATGATTATGATCTTATAGAACATGAGCATGATCTTATAGAACATGATCATGATCTTATTGATCTTATAGAACATGATCATGATCTTATAGAACATGATCATGATCTTATAGAACATGATCATGATCTTATAGAACATGATTTCTTACCGTTATGGAGTTGCTGAGTTGTTTGACTCTTTGTTCCAGCTGCTCTCGCTCCAGTTTCAGTTCAGAACTCCATTTCATCAGTTTCTGTTTCTCCTCTTCTTTAGCTGCAGCGGAGAGCAACACAACATCTCTGTTAACTTCACTGCTGAACTGTCTACATTGGTCCTAGCAGATGTTTGAGAGAAGACAATCTAAGTCACCTTCTTTATAAGCAATGTAGGAATGAACAATAGCCAGAGTACCAGGCCAGGGAATGGCTTCTTCTTTTTTCAGGATCTGTAGAGAGAAACTGGCAGTTGTCACAGAGGCTGAGACTCGTCAGAAAACATTTGAGGAAGATAAGTTTAGCCGCCACCCTGCGGTGAGGCCGAAGGGGGACAAGCAATGGAGTGGATGAATGTGAGATGCCATCTTTACTGACGCAATGAATGGGACAGAAGCACAAAAAAACTGCATCATGTATTTGCTTACAAAGGATTGAACAGTCCTAACTTTCAGGACAGCATCAGCAGAAGAAGTTCTTACAGTCTAGTACAGCTACCGGCCCTGATTGGCCCCTCTCTGGACTGCGGTACCCCCTTCCCCCTAATTCAGGATCAGTCACGGCTGCTGCGGTTACCTGATCTTGACATTTTGGACAGATCCACATGCCTTTAGGAATGGTTTTCAGGGGTGGATCCAGGCAGTCCAGGTGATAAACACGAGAACACGTGTCGCACATGAGCAACTGGCCACTGCGTCTGCACACAGTGCAGAAATCCTCATGGATGTCTCCCTGTGAGGAAGAATTGGACCAATCAGTTTCCCTGCCCAGCTGAGCCCCACCAACCATCTGTGGAGAGGCAGGGGGAGGCACCGTGATCTGGTTTGGTTTAGTTAACAGTTGGCCTCGTTTGAACGTCTAATGGACATGGTGTGTTAATTAACCCACAGAAACGTTACTTGACAGTTGGGAGTTAGAATGTGTTCTGAGTAGTAGTTATTCATGGATGCTCTGGCTACAGGACACTGTTCACTTTGTAAGGCTGAATCAAAGTAAAATCAATGATGACTGATGATAATCACATGAAGACAACAGAATAATGGACGTGTTTGTGGAGGTCTCGGGGTGCAAATGACTGACAGAGCTACTGGGCCAATAGGACTGTGTGTGACGGGGTGTTCAACCCTCTGAACTGTCCGTCTCCCCCATCGTTACTTACATCCCCAGAGCTGGGGCTGGGCAGGGGGAGGGGATGGACGGGGCTGGAGGGGGAGGTCGGGGTGAGGCTGCCCAGCTCCGGGACGCTGCTGTATTTGGGTGGGCGACCTGGGTGAAATGAGACAGACAACAAAGACGGAAAACAAAGAAAAAAAGAAAGATGGAGAGGGGGGAAGAAAACAAAAACAAACAGTCTGTATGACATACCTTGGAAAGGGAGTCTTCGTTGGCTAGCATGAGACAGGGGAGCGGTAAGGGAGGAAGAGGAGGAAGAGGAGGAGTCAGAAGCACAGATAGCAGTGTTAGTGCAGGAGACTGGCTCCATGCGAGCTGAAGCCGAGCACGAGAACAACCTACTGCAGTCGACTATGAAGCGCACAACACATGGATCAGTGTCAGACGTTAACGCCACCCGTCCTGACCGAGTTTCATCAGGTTCTCTCCCTAAATCTTCCAAATCAAGGTGACAAAAAGGTTTTTAATCATTGTTAATCTAACAGTTGACTATTAAGTGACAGAGAATTTACTGACATTATAAACGATATTACTGGACACGACTGGAAATGTGCTCAATCCAACTGCAAGTTATGGCTATAAAAACTTCTCAACAACCCTCTGAGACGAGACAGCTGCAGACTAACATTCAGCTGTCTTGTCTCTGAAGGTTTCTTACTTCAGGTGTGAAGCAGGCTGGGAGCATCACTGAGCCGGCTTTTGATTTTGATTGATGGAATTTAACTCTCATTTTAAATCGATTTTCAGTTTAGAGTAGAAATAGTGAAGGTGGCAGTGTCATTAGACCCGTCTGGGTTCTTCAAGCTGTGTCTTCAGTAGCTTCAGCCCTCTAATGACGGCTACGTTCAGGATGCTGGTGTGTTGAAGTCTGACACTGTGAGCAATTCCTATTTTTAGTCTTTTCTCCTGGAAAAAAAAGTCAAGTCACATGGAGGTTGTGTGGAGAGTTTAGTGCTGTTAAACCTTCAGTTAGTCACCACACAGAAGGGAACCTGGTGGGTGGAAGCTTCTCGGAGTCAAGTTAGAAATTTGAGGTCTAAAGTAATAAAAGCCAATTCAAGTTAGCCATTTTATTCCCTGGAGTCGTGTCAACATTAGAGCTTCAACTAATCATTATATTCTCCATTAATCGATTAGTTGATTATGTCAGAAACTGTCATCAATGTTTCATCCACAAACATCTGGTTTTATCCACAACCCAAAGATATACAGTTTAACTTCAGAGAGGAAAGAAACGTTCACGAGCTGGAATCAGAAAAAATCCTCAAACTGATTGATTATTAAAATACTTGAATACTTGAATACTTCATTTAACAAGTGACAACTAATCGATTAGTTGCAGCTCTGATCAACGTCCACACGAGTCACTGTGATTTAAGCAGCTTCACTGAAGCACACAGCAGAGAAACAACAACACATCACAGTCAAAAACCTTCTCTGTCTCGGATACTTTCATTTATATCACCATTAACTGCTCACGTTCAACACATATTTCAGGTGAGATTGTTTGGACTAGACCTGTTTCAGTTCAACTTTAACTAATAAATTCCTACAATTCCCAAGATGCCTTTCAGGAATTCCCGGAGAAGAGAACAGGAGTGAAGGTTCAGCAGGATTTATATTTCTTCACCAAGCCGCCGGCTGCAGTGAAGGATTGTTCTCATTACTTTCACATTCAACTGTTCATCTATAAATGTCAAACATCCTGTTTTATTCAGCCGTGTTGTTTGAATTATCATCAACATGTATTTTTGACATTTACAATTTCTTTGTGTGTCTTTGTGTGTCCAGCATTTATTGTGTTTGTCCTGAGAAATCATGTTTACAACAGATTTCTGAGTTTTTCTTTAACTGTGGCAGGAACAAGTCTAACTTTATTTATTTCAGCGAGGAAAAAAAAATCAGAATTCAGAATCCTTTTAGACCCGATCCTCTTCTGAACTGATCACATCATGTCACATCTCATGTTTACATTTCTGAGCTGGCTCATGTGAAACAAGTATAAATCCTGCTGTCGACATTAAACATGACTGAAGCGACAGAAAACAGAAAGCAGGAGAAGGAGGGAAGAAGACTTGTTGTACAGCGTGTTATTAGTTCAGAACGTATTAGTCTCCACTGTCTTTCCCTGCCTCTCTTATTGTTTCTCTTCTACCGCCTGTCCACACTACCATTTCTTACTGGTCTACCGGTACCAGTACCAGTACCAGTACCAGTCTTTGACCTGTAGATTTGGATTTATTTCATACGGACCTCTCTTCCTGGTCCCCTGGTGCAAAGGGCTGTTCAGGTAACTCACTGCACTCTTTTTCCTCTGAAACAAAAGTAAAAAACAACACATGAGTTATTCTGTGTTAGATTTGATAGTTTTCTCCTACAAACGTTTAGTTCACCTGACAAACATGTCATGAGAGCTGGAAACAAACACTGAACGTGATTAAATGATGACAACTGAAACACACTGTGTCATTAAAGTGTCCGTCACATTTCTGGACATCAAATTGAAGGAATTTTCAGTTGAATTATCAAAATTGGACAATTTGGTTTTCTGTTAAGAACATGTTGATGAGGTCAAGGATTAAATATGCATTGAATGTATGTTTTGCTGTAACAGTTTCTCATATTTTGATTCATCTTTTCGAACACTTTTGGGAGAAGTCGGTTTGAGAACTCATGCTGTTGGTGTTTGTACCTCTGGTTCAAACACAGCGCCGCTGTACACCGGGTTGGCCGTTGTTCTCCTCTTCCTCTCCTGTCTTTTGCTCTGAATTTCTGCA
Organism: Acanthopagrus latus; assembly: GCF_904848185.1. Taxonomy (NCBI): domain Eukaryota; kingdom Metazoa; phylum Chordata; class Actinopteri; order Spariformes; family Sparidae; genus Acanthopagrus; species Acanthopagrus latus. The sequence continues at coordinate 622,332 of NC_051046.1, read as the reverse complement.
ATCAAAACATCTGAGTTTTAATGCAGAAACCTTAACGGCTGCAGCCTCAGGACGTAGACGGAGGATCCTCGAGGATCCTCCGCTTATTTAATCACTTACCTTCCAAGTGGTCGTGTGTTACGAGGCCCAGTGACACCATGAAGGCCAGTTTCTAGAAGAAGAAAACAGATTCATCATCAGAACATGTTACTGACACTGAAGCCATCACCTGCCAGTCATCTCTCTGGTGTACCTCTGGGTTCTCCTCTTTCTTGGGTCTGGGAGGAGGAGACAAGGGAGGAGTGGAGGAAGAGGGGAGGCTGACAACGGCCTTCAGCTCTGCTCCACCTCCTGATTTAACAGTCTGCTGGGAGGAGAGAGGAGGAGACAACAGCAGCTGTAAATGAGAGATTCACACACAAATCATACAATTACTCCTTGTTGTACACACAAAATCCAGTCTGAGCAGCTGACACCTTAACTACAGACTGTAACTTCTGCCACAGACAGACACTGTCAGTGTGTGCTGCTGCCTGCTAACGTTGACTTACAGTTAATCTAAAGTCAAGTAATACGGCTGTTAGATCCTTAAGTCAAACCACTGCTGATGGAAATCTAACCAACGTGACACTTTTGTCTGGTACGTCGAGTTCTCTATTCCAGAGGTAACGTCAGGCAAGCTGATGAGACTCTCTATTACCTGGAGTCATCTTCTCTGGTTCAAACTTTGCTGGAAACACAAACATATTCATTGATGTTCTTATTCTTAGAACATGATGGAGCTGAGGCTGCCTCCCAGAGGAGCCTCACATAGCGTCTTTAATATGTCTTTAATAAATGAAGCGTTGATACTGAAGTTTGCCACTTGAGCCGCAGTGACAGAACAGCTTCATTCTAATAAAAGTTCAAAAGAAAATGTTGCTCAGTGGGAAAGACTCTCTTACCTTGGGCTCAGTGGTCAGGCTGCTGATCTGGATTGGCTGAGTAAGAATAGGTGTGGTGATAGCGGTGGGGTTGGGTGCCTGGGCGGGGCTGGCGAGGCGGGTGGGGGTAGCAGAGACTGGCGTGGTGATGACGATGCCCGTCAGCGGGGTGGAGCCGGTCTTGCTGCAGGGCTGTCCGTTAACGATGCGGACCTGGTGAATGGGAGCTGCTGAGGGCAGCGAGGACGACAGCTTGGTTGCCAACATGACGGGCCTCTGGAGCAGCTGGGGGGCCGCCATCATGGGCGGAGGAGGGGCCGGGGCGATGGGGACGTTGGTGGGTGTGGCCGGTTTTGGTCTGACCTGATGACAACAGACAGCCAATCAGAAAACTGCACCAAAATGACCCGACACTGCTGGGTAACGCCACTGTGGAGCTTTGACTGCTCTAACACTAGTCGTACAGATTGTGATTCTGCCACTGCTGACTCTGATACTGCAAGAACTTCTGCCTCTATCCAACTGCTGTACAAAAACTACAACCACGACTCATCTGTCCACAGATAATACATATCATAGCTATTTTAATACTTATGACTCTGATGATTTTATGTGAAAAAACATCCAGAGACCTTTGTTATTAGAGGTAGAGACATGAAATGTGCAGTAAATAACATTATTGATGTATGAATGGTGTTAATACTAAACTATGAATGCATGTTGGATTCAGGCCTCATTTCTTCTTTAATAACAACAACATAAAAACATTATCTGCACTGGATTATGGAGGTATGATGTTCATGGTTCTCTCACAACCCTTTCACAAGCCTCCATGATGACATCTGTGTTTCCGTTTATAAAGGGGAAGATGTGCTGATATCATTAATACTGCTGACAAAGCTGCATCCAGACGTTCCCTCTGATCCCTCTGCCTGCACTAACATGTTGTTGGTAATGTGGCCTCAGCTGCAGCGATGCTGGTGGCTGATCACTGATCAGCTGGTGTCAGTAACAGTGCTGAGAGGTTGACCCACTGAGACAACGACTGCTACTTTAAGCTAGTACCACTTCTACTGTTGATTGTTCAGCTAATTTTCTCCTGCAACTGTTGCAATTACATTTACCGTGATGGCTGAAGCTGCAATGGACTTGGAATGATTTAATAGAGCAGCTAAGCATCCTTCCAGTCGACCACCACAAGAAAAACCAATGAAAACAGATGTATCATTATCTTTTACATTGAATGCAAAAGGGACCAAATATTTATTTGTGTTTCACCATTTACTGCCGGGCAGATCACTTCCGATATACGGTCCGACTGACCGCACCAGGAGGGACACACCCCATTTCTATCGTTATCACTGTTGTTCTAGATAATCTCTCTCTTCCAGAAATACATATAGCCTGGCCGAGACAGGATTTTCTTTCATGGATGGACAGGAAGAGAACACACCTACACTAACATCAAACATTATGTCATTGCCCCTACTCAGGCTTTATTTTCATTTTGCAGTGGTCATGTTCAACTACAAGAAATTAAATAAGAAAAATAAATCTGACTGCTACTATTATTATGTCACCAAATACTACTAACAGTCCTGCTAATGCTGCTGCATGCTAATAGCACTGCTACTATGAACCAGCCAGAGCTCTCAGTGGTATTACTCAGCACAGGTCAACACTGGCAACATGTCACTCAAAGGGTTAAAACACACCAACAGCCAGGAACACAAAATACCAAGAAGCTGCAGGAAAACAAGCTCTCACCACAGAAGGTAAACACACACACACACACACACACACGCACGCACACACACATACACACATTCACAGGCAGGAAACTCTGAGAACAATCCGTTTACAGGTCAGTCGGAAAATTAAAGAAGCACAACAAGAGGAGAAGAGATGAGTAGAGGCAGCACAGAGCAAACAATGTTTTAGTGCCACGGAGCAAGGCATGAGTGTTTGCTTTGGTGCACTCCTGCCCTTTGCTGGAGAGTGAGCGAGTCACCTCATGTGGGCCACACACACTGGTCTGAGGGGGTTAGGGTTTGGAGGCGGGTCTTACAGGGACGCACCTGTGGCTGAAAGGTGGGACGAGGCGTCAGTCTAGGAGGAGGGACAAACTGAGGAACTTTGATTGGCTGGGCGGTGGTGGTGGTGGCCTGCACCTGAGACAAAACCACAGCAGATGTGGATCCGTGCTGTTGTTACAGCAACATGTCTGCGACCGTTACAGCGACATGTCTCCTGCTGTTACACTGACAGTTCTGTGATATTCACCTGACATGTGTGCTGACATATAGCTGTGTTACACAATCTAAGAGTTATCAATCTTTCCTCTTATTTCTCAAAGAACTGTGGATGAATTTCGCTGTAGTTCTTATTTCTGTGACAACCTCTTTACCAGTCCTCATCTGCTGTTTGACTACCAGCTCAGCTGCTAAAAGGCCACCACTCACGCCACAGCCTGCTCAAGAACTTGATTAGAGAAACATGTTTCACTTAGAGTCGGGACACCTTTCAAGTCTCTAAACCCCCTGGAGGCAGTTTAAATACCCACAGGTCAACAGACAGCTGTCAAAATGCTTGAGTGCACTCAGTAACTCTCCTCAGCTCTATAGATGACAACACATACTGTACAATAAGTCAGATTAGAGGAAGGCGCTGATGATGAACAGCAACCAGAAACAGAGGCTCTTACCACCATGGCGTTCTTGGATACCAGTCGAACAGGCTCCGAGCTCTGATTGGTCAGCTTGCTGGCCACCTGCAGGTTGATGGGGGCGTTCTGCGAGTCGGGTTTGGTGATAGCTGTGGTTACCATAGCAACAGTGGGCGGGCGTTGTGGCAGGACAGAGCCGGGCAGGGCGGGTGTGGCGGCAGCTTTCAGCACCAGAGGTAGAGTCTTCGTGGTGAGAACCGGCGTGACTGTCAGGGTCTGTCGAGGGAGAATTAACCCATGAGACGGCACACTGACGTGATGTTTAAAGAACTGTTGTCAGTTGTAACTTCCTATCATCAAACCTGCTTCTATTACCCTAACCTGAACAAGGAGGTGAGCTTGTTGCATCACACGTTTTATTACGAACATACAATTACATTTTCCATTAAAGAAAAGATATGAAAATGTTAATTTATGCTGTTAATTATAATTCTTTGAAGAAAAAAAATCTGCCCAAATCAGAACAGGCTGGAAATCAGTTCATCACTTGTGACAGAATTTCCTGTTTGATACTGATGAAGTTATACATTTTGTTTTTTCATTTAAATTCTAGTGATTTGAAACTGGATTGTCCAGCCTGACTGAACCATTCAAACTTGAGGAAAGTCTCAGCTGATAAAGACTTGAGAAATCAGCTGCCAGGAAACACCTGTTCGATCCAATCTAAAGAGAGAAGGTGTGTGTGTGTGTGTGTCTGTCCTACCTGCTGCAGTCCTCCAGGTATCTGCTGGCTCTGCAGCAGGTTGGCTGGCTTGATGTCGCCACCTACAGGAGGAGTTTGGACGTGCAGCTGCAGCTTTGCCTCCGGCTCCTGCTTCACCAACAGCTCCTTCCTCAGCTGCTCCACCACCTTTTTCTGCAGGAGGAGACGAGAGGTTAAATAAACACCAACTAAACGTACACGTGCACAGAAGCAGCAGGATTTCTGCTTCACTTTGAATTTAAACCCAAAAAAACTTTTTTTTTCTTTTTCTTCTAGTTAAGGGTGTCTGGTGATATTGTGTTACTGGTTCACTGGTTGGATCAGTTGAAACAGACGGCGTGTTCACGGCCCCCTCTGAATGTGGTCGACATGACGGGATCTGAAATGTGTCCTCAGTGTGTCTCGTTCACACCTGTAGAGCGGCGCACCTGTGATCAGATCCCTGCTGACAGCATCACATCTTCAACTCACAGACTGATTCTGCTGCTGACAGACAGCTTTAACAACTCATACACTAAAATCCACGAGTCTATTGTTTCTACTGCTCGTCCTGCAGGCTGGGGGTGAAGTAACATCTATCCCAGCATGCACTGGGCAGGATGCCTGCCAATCAAACAAACAATCCTGTTATGTATTCAGATTCAATTACGATATAAATATTACAGTAACCAAAACAGATCTAGACTTCCTGCTCAGCAGAATCAACATCAACAATAGGCTTACAGCTACGGCTAACGGCTAACGGCTAACTGCCTGTGGCTGTCAGCTCTCAGCTGGTTCCCACTGAAGACAAGACGTGAATCTTTAAACGCAGCTCACAGGTATACATTTGTTGGGGACTATTTTCAATGGTGGATGAACAACATTTGATGCTGTGGTCTGTATTTGTGGCAGCTGGATGCCATGTGTTCATGATGATGAAGGAACTACAGAGTGGCTCATTGATGTGTTTTTAATGCAGCTCTATGGCACAGAGGAAGAAGATATATCAGACTGGGATACACACTGTACTTGTTGGCAAACATGAGATTTACTGACAAGACAGAATATATCTGCAGACTGACACTGTCAGAAAAACAGCTTACTGAGTTTCCCAGTTGCAGGGATAAATGATCAGATATAAGTGGAGGCAGAGGGCTCAGTGCTGCTGCAGCTGGTCCAGGCTCTGATGTTACTACATGCTCACACTGCAGCACTGAGTCTACACTGTGACACATGCACAACTGCCGTCTCACACATTGTGACAAGACAAACATAACGCACAAGCCCACAGCAGGAGAAACTCATCAGTGACTCTTTGTAAAAATCAATAATCAATAATTGTTGCAGCTGTAACACTCGGCCCTGCTACACTGCCTGCTCGGATCTGATTGGCTGCCACAGTTAGTCATTATGAGACTGCAGAGATTAACAGAAGAAGAAACGGGACCTCAGCAAAGTTGTAATGTAGAGTACAGAAGCAGAGGGTCATGCACACAAAGCCGTCACTGACGTATGAAATCAGGACTCAAAAATAAAGCACATCTGTTGCTTAGCAACACTTGACTCTCGAGCAGCAACTTAATGCAGCGATACAAAATCATAAAGAGAAAGCAGACTGAGAAGTGTCCCGCCGCCCTCTCAGAGAGCCGTCTGACCTGCAGCCTGCACGACCTTACCTGCTGCAGAGCGACCTTCTACCTCTCAGCATCAGGCTGCTGAGTCCCTGACTGCTCTCATCGGCCGGTGTTTTAAAGGATCAGTTCACCAACGTCACCATGTTTTCTATATAGCCTTCAGTGTCATCTCACCATGCAGTTAGTTTAAGTTTCATTTGCCAAAATGTTCTCTTATGTTCCTACAGGATACGTCCTCCTCTCCTCCCTCCGTGATGATGAGTCAGGTGAGGTGTCGTAGTCCACAGAACAGTTCTGCTAAACAACTGAAGCAGTTGGAGACTTGATTTAAAACCAGAAAACATCAGATGTCTCCATACAGCTCGTCTGCTGTGATCACAGTTTGAGGTTCACAGCTACAGTGAAGATTTCAGCTTAGATAAGAGTGTAAATAACATCTTTTCAGATTAATTTGGGATCTTATAAAAAAGGAGAAGCGCCCAAAACTCTACTTTATTACAGTGATTTGAGTAGCTGTAATCAGTTACTCCCACAGAGCCACACTGAGGAAACTATGTCCCTCTCTTTGCTGTACATCATGACTGCTATTCAACTTTTACACACATACACTGGCGGACACATACACGCGTCTCTCTGAATCAGAGGTTAGAGCTCATGTCCAAACACCGGACCTGGAGTCGGTGATGCAGAGAAGCACGATGAGCATTTCAGCCTTCACACTGAATTTTCAGCAGGAAATCCTTTTTCTAGTTCTGGCTTAATATTCAATTCAATGACGTCTGTGTGTTGGTGAGAAGACAGTCAGGAGTGAGGACTGTCGAGTCAAAGCTACAGGGGACAGTTGATCATTTTCCTTCTCAGTGGTAAAGGCATCCAACCATTAACGTTAATCTCCTGCTTGCATCTCATTTGCATGTTAACATCAGCTGACTGACTTGACAGTCGGAGCAGTGTGTGAGCATGTTCAGGTCGCAGCGACTGTCTGAAAACACCTTCAATTGTTCTGTGGCATTCTGGGAGCACAAATACAAACCCAGCTCTCTTTATTTACTGATAATCTGCTTCATGTGTTCCCAACTAATTTTCAAACAACATTCAGAGACATCGCTAACTTCTCTACACCTCAATAATCCCATCAGTGTTCTTCACTTAGCTTTAAAAGCACTGGTTCTGATTCTACCACCAGTCGCTCTAATTCTTCACTTATCTTGGGACAGCAGTGAATTACATGAAAACAAGTGTAAAAATGTGGGGACGAGATAAAAATAGGAAGCTCGCTGAAGTTAAATAAAGACAAAACACACGAGAGAAGATTTAGAGAGAGTTCAAATCAAAGAGCTTTGAGACAAGCAGCGGCAGAAACTGTCTGGACTGAAGCTCGTGCTGAGCTCAGTTAAAACTCTACTACACATACGGGCCCATATGGACACTTACAGCACCAGAGGCACGGCCCCTCTGGACTGGTGGTCCAGAACCGGCAGCCCCTGAGCCTCTTCATGAAATGATGGTTGACATTTCTTGCTGGACAGTGTTGACAATCGTGATTCCTCTTTAACTGACCTTATCAATTAATGACTTTTCTCTCTCTGTCCTCATGACATTTGGTCTTATTCGTCTGGTTTTACTTCCTGCAGTAAAGGCCTCCACACGCTGGGGGCGGTTTTTCATGTGATTCATTTGCACGTCATTTTTTCTTCTCAAGTTCTTTTTGTACTAAGTTCACACAGAAGTGAATACTACAGGACAAAAAGTGACATCCAGTGTTTTCTGAGCTCTCACACCACTAATGAAGGCACCGATCAAATCATGACAACTGTGTTCCTGCTGATGGTTAATGTCTGTCCTCATACTGTGTGATCTGTGTGAGGACATAACACTATAAAGACAACTTGAGAATGCCGACCAAATGTGGAGTTTATGAAGCTGTTTAATCAACCGGTGTTCTCCCACCAGACTCCTTTCAGAAAATCAGACATTTTACTCACAGAACATCAGAATCACTGATTCAAATCGCTGCCTGTGTGAATAGTTTTGATGCTCTCAGACAAGCATTTTGCATCTTCATGTCATTTATTTTCCAGGTTCCCTGTGTGTAAAGCAAAATGCAATACACACACACACACAGACACATTATAAAGCATATTATCACCATTTACAATCAAACAACCACAAAGACACGTAAAATGACTGCAAATAAAAAACTCCTCTGCTGTGAGAGTTTCTATCCAGTTAACCTGCAGTGTAAACAGAAAAGGACCAGAGGACACTGACTTCCTGCTGCTGATGTTTGTGTCTGTGTGTGACCTTTGACCTTTCTCTCCTCCATCACCTGCACTGACATCACTTTGAGTGAGTACGGACAGACAACTGATCCCATCAACCAAACAGACAGATCTCTGCTGAGTGCCTCATTAACAAAAACACCTTGAAAACCAGCTTAGTGTGTGTGTGTGTGTGTGTGTGTGTGTGTGTGTGTGTGTGTGTGTTTGTTAATAATAACATACCTGTTTTTCACTGAGCGCTGTGATCTTTGCTTGAAGTTCGTGGAGCTGCTTCTTCAGATCTGCGTTCTGAAAACGGGAGTGTGTTAGTCGGCACCAGAACAGATTCATGTAGAACTTTAAAAAGCGAGAAGATCAGAGCGTCTGTTGAGGTGACGAGATGTATGTGTGCGTGAGAAGGTATAATCATTAACACATCTATGATTTCATTCACACAAACATCTGCCAGATTTACCTGAGGGTCCTGCTTCATCTGGGCAACCAGTTTCTGCAGGAGATGAGAGAGAGAGTCAGAAAAACACAGATGATAGTGACGCCTGCTGGTCAAAGCTGGGAACTACAACCAAAGTGCAACACAGCAACACTTCAACACAAGCAGCAAAAGATGTGAAAGCTAAAGTTGGAAATAACTTGAGTGTGAAGGACTGACGAGAGCCGGAGGGCCAGCTGTAATAATATAACATATAATAAACAAATCACATTCCTCTTGGCCTGATCAGTGGGATCCAACATGAACACATTCTTATCGTTGTTGACATTTGGGTTTTATTTCATTGTTGGTATTTTATTTAATCTTTATTGGTATTTTATTTTGTACCTCCAATTCTATTTGCCTCATTGCCTCCAGAAATGTTCTAATTGTGGCTGACCAGATAAAAACACTCTGTAACTTTGTTTTGAGTGCTGTGTGATGAAGTTCACCACATTATTTATATTATTTTCATCACTGTGACCGATCCGTCGGCTGGCTGGCTCGTTCTCACAGTTGTATCAGTGACAGCATGTATGTTGACCAGTGTACATATTATATTATGCCTGGGGTGATTTACAGTATAATTATTACATTTTGAGTGAAGTTTACTGTTTCAATTCACTGATGTGATTTTAATTAAATTTTATTGTTAATCTTTTAAAATAACCTGCTGCAGTTTCTTTGTCACATGTGTTTGATAACCATATCTGAGGGATCTCTGCAGAAAGACGTGTGAATATCGACTGATTGATTTCTGAGCTTTTACTCTCCAATATCAGTATCATCCCTCAAACTGAACACAGGTCAGACTCTACTTCTCAATATTTGTGGGGGTTTTTGGCTTTTTTATGGACAGGACAGTTGAAGATATGACAGGAAACAGGTTAAGAGAGAGAGAGAGGAGTGACAGCAGCAAAGGGACCCCGGCTGGGAGTCGAACCTGAGGAGCTGCAGCGAGGACACAGCCTCTGCACATGGGACGCTGCTCTGTCCACTGAGCTAAACGGCTGATCCGTCCTGTTTATCTGGATCCACAGCAAAAGTTAAAGGAGTCTTTTTTTCTGGCTGAGACTCGTCCTCCATCTGAGTTTGGTGGAAACCCATTCAGTAGTTTTAGTGCAATCTTGCTGACAAACTGTCCATCGGACAGGAGTACAAAGTACGAGGTCATCACATGAACACCTGAGCGTTAATGTAACTTCACATTTCATCCTCAATTCATTTTCTTATTAACAAAGAAGTCAAACCAAAGAGGTGCTGATGATACTTCTCTCAGAAACAGAGCGAGATCTTGTTTTGTTTTTAATGATATGTATTTATAGTGCTGTTATACCAGTTCTTCTGTAGATTTCTCTTGCTCTTCTTCTTATTGAATTTCCTTTTTTGTATTGTTTTTATCTTTATCTAATATGAATGTGTTTGTATATGATCGGTGGCCTTTTATTTAAACCTCCTGTCTTATCTAAATGTTCTTCTCTGTGTTGTATGAAAACACGATGGTGTGACAGTAAAGTTGTGTTTCCTAAATGGACCAGCTCTCCTCACCCACTGACCCAGTTACCTGGAAACAAAACGTACCTGATGGATCTGGATCTCCACCTTCAGAGCCTCCTGTAACGTCTGTAATTCCATCATGGATCCAGTCAGTCTGCCAGCCGATCGATCAGCCTGCCACACACACACACACACACACACACACACACACACACACACAGTTCAACAGAAATCCTCAGGCTGGGGTCCCGGCTGTTGTCATAGCAACACAAGGTGCAGCCGTAGAAGGACTTCCTGTGTGATGCTGACTGTAATACTTTCCCCTCAAGGTCAAAGAAGGTCACCGGAGGTCTGACCGCTGCATCATCACAAACACAACATCACACCAACTTCTGGTCTAAAATGACTCCGCCTGTGTTTCCTCTGGTGTTGTAATGAGTAAATACACAACATTAATTACAGTAATCAGTAACTTTTACCTTAACACCGTCTCCAGTAGGAAAACCATCCAACTGAAGCATTAAAGTGCCGCTGAAAACAAAACAAACCACAAAACAACGTTTAGACTCAATTCTTCACTGAACTCAGCCTCCATCACTCAACTGTAACCAGACTACTTACATGTAACTCTACTCCATTACTGTAGGAGAAGTGTGAACAGTCAATGTTGCTGAACAAACTAAACAGGTTGGAAATGGTTTTGATAATTGTGACATCATCACACACAATCAAACGTTGTTACAAGTAACTTTATTATTCATTACTAAAGCAAATTTAAAGTAACTTATTGTCCTGAAACAAGTGACATTAAGTGGAACAAACAACAACAAAAGTGAAAAGATTCAGTTTTGTTTTGTTACTGAGTTTATCTAAATTAAAACATTATATGTAAAAAAACATTTACCAGTTCAATAAGTTTTACATGTTTAACATTTTCGGGTGAATGAGCTTTGAGTTATTTTAAATGAATCATTGTTAAATTACTCCATAATTACTGACTCATTACTGACAGTGTTCATTTAACTTTACTTAATCAAAACAAACAATTATCAACTGAAATTAATTCTGTCTTTACTAAAAAAGTTAATGTGTAAGTAAAATAAAAAAAAATCAGTCACTGTTGGATCTATATGTACTGTTACTTAATCAACCATATTATAAACATTTATTACTTTAAATTAATCACTTAATATGTAATGTTGTCATCATCTGAAACAGTTGAATTTAATATCAAGAGAATGTGTTTTATAAACAGAATGTGAAATCATTGTAAGTGACTATAATACTGTTGGATTATTTCCTTGTCATGGACTTTGACAGTGTACATGTTAAAATCAAACAGGTTTCTAATCATTATCAAATAACTTTCTTACCATCAGTATTAAACTTGAAAGGGAGGAAGTTGATTTAACTGATGTTTATTTACAGGTTTTGTCTTTAGAATTAGTTTCTGTAAACACATTTACCGTCACTAGAAGTACATTATGTGAATTTGATATTAAATGTCATTTTTCGGTAAATCACTTGATTGTTATCGATCTAACACAAGCTTCAGTGTGAGCTGATGATTAACATAAAATGATTACGACAACTTAAGTTACATTTTTAATTCACTGATTGTCATTAAAGACCACATCAGGTGACAGGACTCACCACCTGGCTGTGGGACTGGACTCCACCCCTCAGCGCTGCCCTGTAAAACACAACAAACACACACTGTTATAGACACACACACACACACACACACACACACACACACACACACACACACACACACACACACAAACACACACACAGCTGTCAAGAGAAATTAGAAAAGAAAACATTTAAGGAGCACAAAACTACAAATGGACTGTTCTTCTTCTCTGATTTAGAATCAGTCTTCAGCTCTTCTGTACCAAACATTTATTTCTTTTACATGAATTCTGATTCTATAAAATGTTTGAAATTTTAACCCAACCACAAGTTTTCTCTCTCTGTAACTCTCATCCTCATCTACCCTCCTGTCGTCTTCATGCATGTGTGTTCTGTGTTTTTATAAATCAGCGTGGATAAATAATCTGAGCCGTGGAGTGTCAGGAGTCTCCTCAGTGTTCCTGCAACGCCTCGGTAACAAATATTTATATCAGAGCTGCAACAATTAACTAATCAAGGGACACATTTGTTTTTCTTTTTTTTAATCTCATTTGCACACACATTGGATTGAATGAATTAGAGATAATGAATGATAAAAGTTGTGTCAGGAGAGTTCAAGAAGCCATGAGGCTACACAGCCTCAGCAGGAAACTAACTCACAGCTCAACACAAAGACAAGAAGCAGAAAACTACCAACAGACAGCAACCTAACAACACCAGAGGAAAAGAAATACACACAAATTACATGTGACGACAGAAAACTATGATTATTATTATCATTGTTATTAATTAAAGATTAATCCTACATTATAACCACTTTTCTGTCTTTTACGGACACTTGAGTGTCTGCTTGAGTTCAATAAAGGTGATCTAATATTAACTATGTCACCTATAGAAACACCTCAACCAAAGTCAGCATGACTCAGTGATGATTCCTCTACATGTACGTCAACTCAGCATCACCTCCATCAGCAGGTAAAAAGCTTCAATTTCCTTTTCTGGACAAAAAACAAACAAATTCATCTTTCAGAACACAGCATATTCAAATCTCTTGTTACACCACAAGCTCGGTCAGTTTCACGACTCTGATGTCAGTTTAGACAATAAATTAACGGTTAAACTTAAAACTTAAAAGTGTTTAATGACCACAGTCGAGAGATCACAGTAAAAATGTGTGTCCATCAGCCCATATACGGATATCCAAATATTTTGCTTCCTACTGTCAGTATCAGCCCAGAAAATCAAGTATCAGTCGCGCTCAACTTAACATTTACTAACAAGCAAAACTAATTTCAAAGTCCAGTTGTGTTTAACTCACATCAGTCCATCACCCAGGAGACTCGTCTTTAAACTGGACCGACACTAATTTACTATCATGTTAATCCTCTGAACATAACACATGTAGTTCACTGGTTTTTCTTACCAACAACAGTCGATGCTTCATTAACAGCTAAATCAAAGAATTGTTAAAGACAAACCTGGGCTGTACACAATGTGTTAATTCTCTTGTTGATTCATTAGACTTCATTTTAGCATCGTGTGGTGTTCAGGCGCTCTGTGTCTCGTCATGTGGAGGTATTTCTTATTATCAAAGGTTTACACAGACTGTTATTTACACGGTCATGTCCCTAACCCTGTCCTGTAGTACTGAGTGACCACCGAGAGCAAGTCCAATCCTAAATATACTATAAATATTATATATATTCTACTGAGTGGCTGAAAAAGTGTAGACATTCACCATATATATATATATATATATATATATATATATATATATATATATATATATATATATATATATATATATATACACACACACATACATACATACATGCATATATATATATACATACATACATACATACACACACACATACATACACACACACCAGCCACTCAATAGTTTACCATATTTTTCTTGTCATCTAAATCTGACATTATTTTCACATACTACTTGATCCAAAAACTGGAGTCCTGATTCTAATTTATAAAACTCATCACCTTTAATTATTGATACAAGAAGCGATTAGCTTGAGAGGAGACATCTCACACTCACTTTCACTCAGAAACACTCAGTCTACTCTGACTGCACAGAGTGATACTTCTTGTACCACATAAACCATCTTTGACAACAGCAGCTGGCAGCAGACACTTCTATTTTGGCCGCCATGAAAAATCATGTAAATACAATCTTTTGAAAATATAAACTAGGAAAGTGAAGGCTTGAGTTTTCATCAGGCAGGTCGTAGATTAACTCAAGTCCTGAAGTCATAATTCTAAACAGTGGTACTTTAACTGAGCAGTCTCATTTTGTTAAACTTCATTATTTTCCTTCATTTTAATGCAAAAGATTAATTACAATATAAATAGTGATTTTTGTCTTTTTCAAAGTATAATTTGTTCTTCAAATTAGATCACTACCAAAAACTGAATCTGCCAAAAACTACATGTCAAGTGTTAAACAAGAAGTTCACGTGAAGCTGACTCCGACCTGAATTTACTGCTGTTGTTGGGCGGCGCCATCTAGTTGTGGTAGTAATTATTACGGCAGGACAGGAGGAAGTGGGGGCTAACGTCCAAACTCGTAAAAGGCCATAGCGGGAGGTGGTTGGGGAGGATGGTTGGATACTACAAGTATGGGCCTGAAGTTAGTTACTTAATCTAACCTACACCACAATCTCTTCTGGAACCAACCAAACAGAACCTCTGGTTCTGGTTCGTCTGTCGCTGTTTGCTGCAACAGTCATGTTGTGTTGGAGCCGCTGACGATTAGCCTCCTGGTCGTCTAGTTCTGGAGGACGTGTCAGCTTTAAACCACCTCATTATTCCAGGTCTCCTTGACAAAAAGATTCCTAATCTGAACCTCTGGTTTATATATAAATCTGCTGTCTATACTTCTGTTTTAACAGCAGTCATTAGTTGGTTGGTTAGCTGCTCGAAGGTTTCACACTGTATGACTGTTTTCCTGTCGTCCTCCCCTTCAGCTGCTGCAGACTTCTTTATAATACAAAGTTATAATGTGTTACACACTAACTTATATATAAGGAAGTTCAGCTTCATGTACTTACAGTAATATAGTAAAAGTACAGAAGTTTCATCTGCTTCATGCAGTTAAAGTAACTTAAGTACATCAAGTCAGTATTATCCATCTAATGTAGTTACAGTATTAGAATGTAAGAAGTACAGTCAGCTTCATGTAGTAACAGCAGAGCAGCGCTCATAAAGTAGAAACACTGATACTGAAGCATCAGTGTCTCAGCAGCACGGCTGGAGCTGCTGCAGGTGGAGGCACCTGGAACCACTACAGAGCTCAGTCCAGTGGTTCCCCACCCGGGCCGGGCCGGGCCGGGCCGGGCCCCTCCACAGGGTCATCAGACACATCTGACGGGTCGTAACACAGAACACAAGTACTGATACACAAACCCACCGTGTTTTCTGGAATTTTCTCTTATTGTTATGTTTCTGATAAAGAACTGGACACTTCAACCTCTTTCAGCTTTAAACAATCATTTTAAACTATGATCTTTATCTGAGACAAGAGTTTAAAGGAGCAGTCTGTAGTTTTGTTGAAGAAATCTTAATGAGAAGAATTAAGATTTCCATTGGCTGATTTTAAATCAACAAACTCTCTTTGTTTTCATCACTGAATAAACTGCATACAAAAACTGACCTTAAACACAATTTATACCGTTTAACTTTGGCGGACCCTGCCACCTTTCTACCTGCAAACAGTGTTTGACCTGATTCTCCTCTGAACAGCTGTTTATTAAACATACCTGTGAGTGTGTATAATGACCTCATTAATACTGTAAATAATTAAATTCTGAGTTTGAAAGTCTCCTACAGAACCACACAGAGCCCATTTAATCCCTCATCACTTCTTATACATCTTCTTATATATTTTGAAAGTTTATTCTTAATGTAAAAATTTCATATTAAAATGTTGAATAATGTTCTACAGAATTAGAGATGGCACTGCATGACTGTGTTCTACTGTGAGGGTCCAGTCTGTTAGCTGAGATGTTCTGGAAGCAGCAGAACACTGAAATGTTAAAGTACAAGTACCTCAAAGTTCTACTTCAGTGCAGTACTTGGGTAGAAGTACTTCCTGAGCACAGAACCCAAATCAAACTGCAGCCATGTGTAAACACCGACCGGTCCAGTCAGGTTCTATCACGAGCCTGACCTCCAGGACTGACTCCGTGTGTTCTGATGGGTTGTCAGAACCAGCCTGTCCAGCCGCGGCCCGGCTCTGTGTGCCCGCCGCCGGTTAATTGTAGTAATTGGTCCCTGGGTGGGACACGAAGTTGTCTGGATAAACTTCCATCAGCATCACATGCCGCCACAGGCCCGAACACACAAACCGAGAGAAAATGGAGGTTTGGAGCTGAGAGCCGTGAAATGTTCTGCTGCGGGACTTCACCCACTGAAAAGTGTATTTTTGTTTCGGTGGTGAAATTAATGTTTTATAACCGTCTTATTAACCACTATGGCCGTCTGGGTGTTCAGTCTCTCCTCATAAACCCACCGGAGCTGCTCGGCTCGTCCCTCCGCTCGGTCAACTATCACATCTGAGCGGATCGTCGGCTCACAACTGTTCCTCACTGTCGGTAAAAAGCATCCAAAGCGACCCTCACACGTCCGACATTACTCCGCGAGAGGCTGTGAAATGTAGCCGAGAACAAGTGGATAACGTTAGCTGTAGCCGCTAATGCTAACCCTTCTGCTAGCTGCCGAGGCTAACGCGAGCAGCCACGCTGATAACTTACATCAAAGATAAATAATCAGGTCGTTAGCGGCGCCGCGAGACACAAACACCGCGGACATAAAGACCCCCGCTCAGGAACCGTCCCGCAAGACGCCATCTTTCAGCATTCTGACACCGAGCAGGCGTTGGTGGGTCTAAGTTATCTCGGCCCCTTGTCCTCCAGAATATCAACTCCTAGAATAAGAAACACACCAGCTAAACACACAGAAACCCAGAGCAACACGGAACCAGCCCGGCAGCGGCGGCGGCTCGCACACCTGCCCGCACACAGGCACCGACACACGGATACAGCCGAAGAGCTGAACACAGGTGAAGTTTGACAACAGAGAAAATTAAAGTTATGAAATTAAAAAGCCCAATGTGCACTTACTCAGCAGCAGTCCTCCTCTAGATTAATTAAATATATATCTATAAGAAGCCGATCCACGATGGAATAACAGCATAGAACCGGTCCGGCTGACTCCTTCCCACAGAGCTTTATTTTGTTGCTCTATTTTATATTTAGTTTTAGTAAATTTGTGTAAAAACAGAGAAACTGAAGCTACAAAACAAGAAGAACTCTTCTTCAATCTCATTCAGCTCAGCCTCAGCACAGCACAGATCCCTGCGCCCCGGAGCTGGAGGAAGGGGGACGAAAACTACTTACACGTCCCGCTAATGCTCGTTTATCCGCGACAAAGCGATCGATGTTTGTACGTGTTGTTGTTAAAGTTCGTTAAATCGAACCGATCAGCGACGCGACGTGCGCAGAAAATGTGTTCGGAAAGCGGACTACTTTTTGTGTCGGTGCGGCGAATTTATTTCACTTTGCCTAAGGAACGGCGGTGCTGCGGCTCCCATTGCCTAGGGAAAAAACCCGGATGTAAACTCAGTGAAACTCTATGGAGAGAAAGTGGGCACACACTCTCACACACACACACACACACACACACACGCCATGGAACTCAGCAGAGGAGCGGAGCAGTTTGTTGTGTTTCCTTCTCGGTTCTCCTTCACGGTACCAGGACCGGTCCGTCCGCCCGCAGCCGGCCGCTGTTCCGGCTCCATGTTGGCCTGCTCGCTGCCGGAGCTGCCGCACTGTTGCACTTGGGAGCAGGAGGAGCAGGAGCAGGAGGAGGACAGGTGGCACGGCCTCAGTGGCTTCAGGGTGTCTCACCTGACAGTGGGGGAATGTAACTGAGTACAAATAAAATCTGTTACTGTAACTGGACCGGCCATCTTCTAGTAACCAGTTACAATATGGAAGATGAAGACGTGTTCATGACTGCTCAGTTTAACAGCTGCAGGCCGGTTCTTTTGTTTCATCCCCAGTTTCACTCATATATAATCATGATGATGATAAGTGGTATTGGCATATACTACTACTACTAATAATAATGAATAATAATAACAATTATTATTATTATTATTATTATTATTATTATTATTATTATTATATACTACTCATAATAATAATAACAATAATAACAACACACTTTATTCATATAGAACCTTTAAAAACAGAGTTTACAAAGTTCTTTGACAAACACGTTTATGTGTCCAGCACAGTTCAGACAGGAGGAAACTCAAAGACTCTCACAGGAACAGAAATACTTCAGACTGTTTTCATCATGTCACACACAGCACTGTTACACACATATAGAGGATCAAGACAGAAGACACACCAAAGTTCCCGACACCCATATAAAGATATAAAACCAAATATAATATACTACACATAGACATGTCTATATAATAAATATAACATCTTAATATAAAGATCTATCTATGAATATACATATAAGTATAAGTAATATAAATAATATAATATAAGTGATATAAGTGATATATAATATATAATACATTTACATATATAAATATGCAAGAAATACACATACATACATACATACATACATACATACATACATACATACATATAAAACATATAGTAAGCAAATATACATATCAAATAACACTAAGAATAGAAACATATATGTATATACATTATGCACATACACATATATACACACATATAAAAGTGTACACAGATACACAGTATCAGTTATGGTTCTATTTGTATTGCACCTTCTTGTTGTATTGTTTACTGTACGTTCAGTCCAGCCTGTCTGCTGCTGGGCCTCCTCTGCTCCCCGTCCATCAGTCTCTCTGCTCGCCTCTTCGCCCTCCTGCCTCCCACTGAGGAGCTGAGCAGTTTGATGGCACAGGCACCGAGGAGTTTTCAGACTGTTTGTCCAGCTCTTTGGACTAACAGGCTGAAAAACTCCTTTGTTAATGCATTAAGATGCATTAAAAACAAGTAGGAAGACATTAATAAACCAAACATTAAAACACGTTCAGAAATAGGAAAATAAGCTAAAGTAGAAGGTTTGAGAGAGACGAGACCAAAGACTAAAGTCACAGAGCAGCTCAGAGTGTTGAGCTAAAGAGCTGAGAGTCGAGCAGACCTGCAGGTTTCTGGAGTTTGTTCCAGATGTGAGCTTCATAAAACTGAACGCTGCTTCTCCATGTTAAGTTCTGACTGCAGGGACTGAGAGCAGACCTGAACCTGACAACCTCTGAGGTTCTGGATGGATCCGAACATAGCAGCAGATCAGAAATGTGTTTTATAAACCGACAGACAGGAAGCCAGTGTAAAGATCTGAGAACTGCGATGTGACTGATGGGAACTACTTCTTTGGTCCTTGTTGGACTCGAGCAGCAGCGCTCTGAAACCAGCAGGAAGCTGAAGGAGACGATATTACAGAGCAAACACCAGGACGCCTCGTCTGACAGGAGGGAAACTGAAAAGACCCAACAGAAAACACAAAAAGTCCATACGAGTACAAGTACACACATAATCACTGAAGAGAAGTGACGCAATTATAGAGATGAGTCAGAGACGGCATCACATAGAAGAGTTAAAAAACAGATAAATAGACTGAGAACAGTAAAAGGAATACAATGATCTGTTTAATAAAGTGGTTTAATAAGTGATTTAACTGGCTGTAATTCTCCACTCTGTTCATACTTTGAGTCGAATTCTTGAAAATGTTTTCATCAAAATTCATATAGCATGAATCATGTTGCACCTTTAATTGTGGCAAGTAAAAAGTAAAGTATTAGGCTTCAGGACGAGGTGTAGAAGTATAATGTGGCAGAAAATGAACATACTCAAGTAAAGTACCTCAAACGTGAGTGAATACTCAGTGACTCTACTGGATCTTTGTGTCACCGTTCACAGTCAAAGTAAATCTGAAAAATAAAAAGTGTCATCTGCATGTGAAGCTGCTAAAGCTTGTGTGCAAACAGCTGGATGAGTCAGTGAATAAGAGGGAAGTTCATGTGTTAACATCTAAAAATACACATTTACACACAGGATGTAACATCAGATTCATGTTTTCACTCACCTGAGCAGAGCTTCAGTCAGGACTGTGGAGGTGTGAAGGAGTTCTCAAGTTCACTTGTGACACACCTGAAGTCACATGTTCACCCCTCCTGACACATTATGCGCTGTGTTATTCCTGTCACGGTGTTTTGCAGTGGGTCAGAGGTTTACACACACTTTGTAACATCACGTTTCTCCAAACATGTTGAGCTGCAGACTGAGTCGCTACATGTACAGAAGTGTTTGTGGCGTCACAGTTCATACAGAAGTTTTGACCTCCTGGCTGAAGTCTTGAGACTGAAGATATCCTGGTTACCGTCCTCCTCATGATGCCATGTGCTCTGAGGTGCTGCCTGTGCTTCATGAATGGACGGCGTTCGTCAGCTTGAAGGTTCCTTTTCCTCCATCACGATGGTCATTTTGCTTCATGTGACCAGAGTGAGGTGTTTGTCCACAGGTGCAGCTGGTGCTGCTGTGTTTTGGTGGTTTCACTGAGCAGCCTCTCAGGTTACATCAGAACAT
Source organism: Acanthopagrus latus (assembly GCF_904848185.1). NCBI lineage: Eukaryota > Metazoa > Chordata > Actinopteri > Spariformes > Sparidae > Acanthopagrus > Acanthopagrus latus. The sequence goes on along the minus strand of NC_051046.1, from coordinate 601,849 downwards.
TTGTGCCTTTTTCCTCCTGCATGTTCGGGTTCTTTGCTGTTCTCATGGGAGTTTGAAGTTTTCATACTGAAGTACATTCAACTGCAGGAGACAGCTTGTGTCTCTTCATACACATGATTCATGCTATTGTTTGTCCAGAGGAACGAGGAACCTTCATGTGTGGACCAGACGTGTGGACGTCCCACAGCTGTTGATAAAAAGTCCTCCTCTCCTCCTCCTGAGGATATAAAGTCCTCCTCTCCTCCTCCTGATGATATAAAGTCCTCCTCTCCTCCTCCTGAGGATATAAAGTCCTCCTCTCCTCCTCCTGAGGATATAAAGTCCTCCTCTCCTCCTCCTGATGATATAAAGTCCTCCTCTCCTCCTCCTGAGGATATAAAGTCCTCCTCTCCTCCTCCTGAGGATATAAAGTCCTCCTCCTGAGGATATAAAGTCCTCCTCTCCTCCTCCTGTTGATATAAAGTCCTCCTCTCCTCCTCCTGATGATATAAAGTCCTCCTCTCCTCCTCCTGATGATATAAAATCCTCCTCTCCTCCTCCTGATGATATAAAGTCTTCCTCTCCTCCTCCTGATGATATAAAGTCCTCCTCTCCTCCTCCTGAGGATATAAAGTCCTCCTCTCCTCCTCCTGAGGATATAAAGTCCTCCTCCTGAGGATATAAAGTCCTCCTCTCCTCCTCCTGATGATATAAAGTCCTCCTCTCCTCCTCTTGATGATATAAAGTCCTCCTCTCCTCCTCCCGATGATGATATAAAGTCCTCCTCTCCTCCTCCTGTTGATATAAAGTCCTCCTCTCCTCCTCCTGATGATATAAAGTCCTCCTCTCCTCCTCCTGAGGATATAAAATCCTCCTCTCCTCCTCCTGATGATATAAAGTCTTCCTCTCCTCCTCCTGATGATATAAAGTCCTCCTCTCCTTCTCCTGATGATATAAAGTCCTCCTCTCCTCCTCCTGATGATATAAAGTCCTCCTCTCCTCCTCCTGAGGATATAAAGTCCTCCTCTCCTCCTCCTGAGGATATAAAGTCCTCCTCTCCTCCTCCTGAGGATATAGAGTCCTCCTCTCCTCCTCCTGATGATATAAAGTCCTCCTCTCCTCCTCCTGAGGATATAAAGTCCTCCTCTCCTCCTCCTGAGGATATAAAGTCCTCCTCTCCTCCTCCTGATGATATAAAGTCCTCCTCTCCTCCTCCTGAGGATATAAAGTCCTCCTCTCCTCCTCCTGATGATATAAAGTCCTCCTCTCCTCCTCCTGAGGATATAAAGTCCTCCTCCTGAGGATATAAAGTCCTCCTCCTGAGGATATAAAGTCCTCCTCTCCTCCTCCTGATGATATAAAGTCCTCCTCTCCTCCTCTTGATGATATAAAGTCCTCCTCTCCTCCTCCCGATGATGATATAAAGTCCTCCTCTCCTCCTCCTGTTGATATAAAGTCCTCCTCTCCTCCTCCTGATGATATAAAGTCCTCCTCTCCTCCTCCTGATGATATAAAGTCCTCCTCTCCTCCTCCTGAGGATATAAAATCCTCCTCTCCTCCTCCTGATGATATAAAGTCCTCCTCTCCTTCTCCTGATGATATAAAGTCCTCCTCTCCTCCTCCTGATGATATAAAGTCCTCCTCTCCTCCTCCTGAGGATATAAAGTCCTCCTCTCCTCCTCCTGAGGATATAAAGTCCTCCTCTCCTCCTCCTGAGGATATAAAGTCCTCCTCCTGAGGATATAAAGTCCTCCTCTCCTCCTCCTGAGGATATAAAGTCCTCCTCTCCTCCTCCTGATGATATAAAGTCCTCCTCTCCTCCTCCTGATGATATAAAGTCCTCCTCTCCTCCTCCTGATGATATAAAGTCCTCCTCTCCTCCTCCTGATGATATAAAGTCCTCCTCTCCTCCTCCCCCTGATATAAAATCCTCCTCTCCTCCTCCTGATGATATAAAGTGCTCCTCTCCTCCTCCTGATGATATAAAGTCTTCCTCTCCTCCTCCTGATGATATAAAGTCCTCCTCTCCTCCTCCTGATGATATAAAGTCCTCCTCTCCTCCTCCTGATGATATAAAGTCCTCCTCTCCTGCAGTGTTTGAGCTGCTGAGCTTGGATCATCTTGTGACTCACGTTTATTGTCTGGCAGTAGTTACTGTGCAGATTCAGATGATCAATTCAGGTATGAATATAATAAAATCAGTTTATGTTTTTTTTAAATCATAGATTCAACTACACAGCTCCACTCTGTCACAGTAAAGGGATGAATGTACTTGCAGGACTTTAACATTTGTAACAGAGTATTTGTACTCAGACTACTTTGTCTGAAGTACAAGATCTGAGTGATTCTTCCAGCAGGTTGACACAGTTTGTTTGTTTGGATCTGCTTCTTCCAAGAGTCTGTAGCATGAACACATTACAAACACAACACAAACACAATACAGTATAACTAAACTGTGTAGTCAAAGTAAAGAGATGGTGTTAAAATTTTACTCTGGTAAAAGTGAAAATCACCCGTATGAAGAGTAAAACTCTTCTGATAAGTATCTGATATCCAGTGTATTTAAAGGTGCAGTATGTAAGAATTGGCCTCTTGTTGAATTCATGCTCACGACAAATAGTGGGCAGCATTTCACCAGAGTGATGGCTGAATACTGCCAACTGTAGCTGCTGTTAGCTAGTTAGCTCAGTTAGCTGTGCAGCTAGTGGTGCAGGCAGGGAGCTCGGCCCACCATGGAAGTGTTGGTGTTTACACTGTTAGCACAGGAGCCTTGGACCTGGACGGGCTGGGCTGACACAGAACACAGACATCAGAACATCAGAACTGTTGTTCCTCCACATTCTGGCATCTATTCTATTTCTTACCTTTTTATTTTTTACTATTGTTATTGTTTTTTATAACTCTACTGTCCTTTGGCTGCTGTGGCAAACACATGTTTATTGTTGTGAGACAATAAAGTAATACTGATACTGATTCTGGTTCTGGTTCTGGTTCTGATTCTGTTGACAATTTCAGTGAAGTCCTGAATGTTTCCCACTAAAGTTCTTACATATGTCACCTTTAAGTATCAAAGGTACAATGAAAAGTAAAGTATGTATGTCTGTATATGTTGTTTATCTGCCCGGCTGATTATCAGGTGTTTTTAAAAATCTGATTGTTGATAAAAATCAGTCAGTTCTAGAACTACTCTGACTTCAGTTCTGCAGGTGTTTGATCACAAACCAAAGGACTGAACACATGAACACGTTGACCTGATGACGGCGCTGGATGACACGTTAGAGCATCACCACAGTTATAACAGTTCATCCTGAGGGGAGCATGAACGTCTCCAGCTGCTGACACGTGTTCAGCTCCTCTGACCTGCTGCTGTTGAAGCACAACATCAGCATCTCATCCAGCTGTGCTGTGTTGTGGTGCGGACAGACCTGGAGCTGGATGTTGACCGGAGCCTCGTGGTGACACCTGGCTCAGGAACTCCAGGCTGATGCTCCGGCACACTCCCTCGAGCATCTCTGTAGAGAAGTGAGTTAACGTGTTCACTACAGGTTCAGAGCTCACTGCTCTCATGTGGAACATCCTGCAGTGTTGACTGATCAGATTCCAGTTTGGACACAATGACTGAAAGTGACCACCAGAGGGAGATGGAGCACCGACGAGCAGTTCAGTCCATCTCAGCAGAACTGCTCCTGGCTTCAGTCTGCTGCCTCGCGTGTTTCCTAACCTCAGGGAACAAAACATGGACGGATGGATGAAGACAAGAGTGATTATAAATTATGTTCAAGTTGATCTTCAGTATATTGTTATTCTCACAGTTACCAATGAACCAGCTGTAACTGAGCGCCTGAAAACTACTGTGACTTTTATAATGAAGAGAAGATGAAGGCACACAAACTGTGTGATGACTCTGTGACTCTGACGTGATCGTGTTGAAGCCTCTGTGGGACAGTTCGCTGCTCCGTGTCCTCTCGTCACTCAGTGATCTGACACAGTGACGATAACGACTGAAATCTTTTATTTTCTTTTGTTCATCAAACGCCTCATTTATCATCGTGACCAACTTATTGATACTTGATTATCTCATGATTATCATGACTCAGCATGTTGTGTCCCCTGAAGGCACACAAGTGACAAACAGCTGCTGAAGTTTAACTGTAATATATAAAAATAGTTAAAATATATATGTATATATTTAAAACTTGAATATTTGTTGAAGCGACAGGAAGTTCAATATTAATGTTGTTGTGTTTTTATTCTGCTCACTTCTAAATGTATGTTTGGACCTGAAGAAGTTGTTTGTGTTCTGATTGAATCCAGAGGGCCCGGCTCATGGAGCGTGATGGTGGACTGGACACGGTGACTGTGGAGCTGATCTCAGAGCAGCTCAGACTGCAGTCTTTGGTCTGAATTACTGAGTTAGCAGAACAACCAGCTTAACTGCGACACCTACTGACGTGTTGAGGCTGCAACATGAGGCCGAGCTCACCTGACCTGCAGAGACACAACACCTGGCTGTGACGTGCTGCCGGCTACACCTGGTAAAATGGATTCATTCGGCTCATGAACACAAACTAGCATGTTGAGAACTTTGCTAACAGCCAGACATCAACTTCTCCGTCAGTCCTCAGCAGCCACACGTTGAACAACAGGTGGAGCTGAGCTCCGCTGTAGTACTTTAATAAGTTTACTATCAGAAGTTCACGATCAGAACTTTACTGTCAGAATTTATTGATTATCCTCGTTTATCTTCTGTTCTGCCCTCAGCAGTGTTTACAACCTTGCTGCCCTCCAGTGGTCACAGTGAGGAACTACATCCATGAGAAACATCAGCCGTGACTGTCAAAATCAACATGTGACCAAATAAAACCGACAACAATCCAACTTATTCAAGAAACTCGTCTCTGCTGTGGTTGTCAAGTGTAATGTTCAGGGGTGGAAACTGTTTTTACTATCAATTCATTCCAGCAAAGTGACAAATAAAGTGTGCCGGTGCTCGTTACAGTAACGTCTCTGGGTTTTAACTATTAATCATGAAAAATAAGTAATTTCAATGAACAAGTTGTGCTGGAACTCAGAAAGTAGTAAGTAGCTGATACTGTAATGAAGGTTGTTTATTAAAGACAATGTGGGCAGTGAACTGAGGTGTTTGCTGCCCTCCTGTGGTCACAGTCAGGAACTACAACTACATACAGGATCAACAGACGTGATGACATAAACTTGCTTCAGGCAGTAACTTTAAAAAAGACTTGAGTGACTGAACGTTGATGAAGGTTCTCAGCTGCCCGGGTCAGGGTTGGTTCTGTATCGTAGTTAACTGGACCTGCTCCAGTTTCCTGTGTCGTGATGACTGATATTAATGTGTTGCCATGGCAACGGCATCCAGTGAAAAGTCACATTCACCATAAAACATAAAACATCATCAGGTGTTTCTGTCTCCCGATGCTGGAAGAATAATGTCGTCACTGCACCAGCAGATGAACTCATCATGTCACACTGTGGTGGCAACACTGACTGAGAGGATGAACTCAGTCAAACAGCCACAGATGTGTTGTGGTGTCGCAGTTCCCCCTGTGACCACAAGATGACAGCAGACACAACCATTCACACCTGAGACTGTCTTCAATACAAACAACAATAATACTGATCTGACTATCATGTAATCATACAAATATACACTCAAACAGCCATTCAACATTTGTTTGCCTGACACTCATAAAACAAGTTTTCAAAGCCAAACGGATGTTTTTCATCACTAACAAGTGAGAACAAGAGCAGCACCTTGACAAGAGAGAAAGAGAAAATGTGACCTAATGAAACAAGTTCTGACCTAAATGTGGTTTTGCAGAAACATACTAACATTTGCTTGGTTTGCATATTGTCCAGGGAGCTGGACCAATCAGCTTGGGTTGTGTGATCCTACACATCCTTAAACCCAATCAGAGTGCAGTGAATCCATCATCTGGTGGGTAATAACTTCCTGGCCTCATCAGAGACGACAGTAATGTCCCTGCTCTCCTCAGCTCTGTGTGTTGATCTGTTTCCAGTTCTGGTCCTCTTTGAAAAGCAGCGCTGGCCTTTCACTGTGAGCAGCCTCTCCTCAGATGTGAGATCAGATCTGACTTTAGAGACATTAAACCAATCAGTGAGGCTTTCATGCTGCTGTGAGTGGAGCGTCTGGCTGCCAGCTGACAGCCGAATCCTGCAGGTGAACAACACAGCAGGACGGCTTCAAAGGGAAACCAGCAGCAGGTCTTGTTGGAGTCTGTTGACGAGGTTAAACCTGTGAGATGAACCTGTCTGTGTTAAAGGCTGATTGAACATATGATTCAAATAAACACGTGGATCTTATGTTTGAAGGGAAGTTGCTCCTCTCGTGGAGCCGGAAACAAAATGAGTCTCTTTCTGCCAGTATGTTGGAGAGGAACATGGGACCACAAACTGCTGTAATCAGTGACGACAGGTGAAAAGTCGACACTTAATGATTGAAGCCATCGACTGTGTCTTACACAGAGGTGAGTTTTACATACGGAACAGATTATTATGAACTGTAACGAACAGAACAGGACCATCATTAGATCTTATTATAAAAATATAAGATGTTGTTTTAAGGCTCTATCTCATTTTAAAAAAACAAAACACTCAGTTTATGATTATGTTTTATTAATCAATACTTTATTACACAGGAGCTGTGGATATTGAATCAGACTGAAAGGCAGTTTGGATCTGCAGTAACAGAGGTTTAGAAGTATGAATGTCAGCAGCATCTGCAAATAGTCAAACAGCAGAATGAGAACAAATGAATAAAAAGATCACTAACAAAAACAGAGAAGCAGTGGGACCAGTGTTGAACCCTGGGGTACACCTCTCTGTTGAACACATACATCAGGCTCACTCCTTTAAAGGACAACACATTGTTTCCTATTATGTTAAGAAGAATAAAGCATAAATAATAAAAATGCATTTCCTGAGAAACCAACCACATAAAGCTTCTCCCAAAGAAGGTACTGACGACACACCAAACACCGGTGTCATGTTCAGACGAAAACATCTCAACGACTCAGTGATGGATGGTGATGAAATGTAGCTCAGACGTTCATGTTCCTCTCAGGATGAACTGTCGACATGTTCATGTGTTCCATACTGGAGACGTTCACATCAGCCTCAATTGTGTTTACTGGTGATTAGCTGATGTTAGCATGCTAACACGCAGAACCAAGATGGATAACATGTTGAACATCATTCCTGCTAAACATGTTAGCATCATCAATGATAGCATGCTAGCATGCTGGTGTTAGCATGTAGCTCAAAGTACGACGGTGTCTGAGCTCTGATGGAGTAAACTGACAGCTTCAGCCTGACTCGTGGAACACAAGCCTGAGCAGCATCAGCAGGCTGAACTGTGTGCTGACTCAAACACCGAGCGGTCGACATGATCGTGATCCTTAATGAGTGAAACCTGGGTAAAAAAAAAACACTCCGACATGTATTTCAAATTATACAATATCAGTCAAATTCACACTGGAGAGAAAATAATGACACATACATTTATTAAAAATATCTATAAAATAGTATAAGTGAAAATGTTCGTATGAAGTGCAAAGTGAAAAGTACAAACAGTAAAGTGCACAAGAGATCAGCCCACAGAGCTCCTCCAGTCCTCCACTGCTGCACAGCTTCATGTCAGTTCAGTCAGATATTGGCCTCTGATGACATAATCACATCTCCACTGTTACTGTTTGAAGCCTCAGTGGAAGTGACTCACGACCGCTCGTATGAATCAAAGCAGATTGTTTCGTAACGGCCTTTATGTAAGGGAGGCAGCGGTGATGGAGGGATGGAGGCAGTGGTGATGGAGGGATGGAGGCAGTGGTGATGGAGGGAGGCAGCGGTGATGGAGGCAGCGGTGATGGAGGCAGCGGTGATGGAGGCAGTGGTGATGGAGGGAGGCAGCGGTGATGGAGGCAGCGGTGATGGAGGCAGCGGTGATGGAGGCAGTGGTGATGGAGGGAGGCAGCGGTGATGGAGGGATGGAGGCAGCGGTGATGGAGGGAGGCAGCAGTGTTTGGTGGGTGGAGGTGAGGCTTCTGTACCTGTCTACTCCCACTGCAGCTCCACCTCACATCTGCACACTGAGACTCACAGTGCCTGTTCTCACCTGGAGTCAATATCTGTCCTGAGTGATGTGATCACAGGTGGACAGCTCTCAGTACAGGTGTGAATGAGACACACTGAGATCTGATCACTCAGACCTCATTCAGAGGTGGTCTGGACCACATGAGACCACATGAGACCACATGAGACCACATCCTGTTAGCAGTGTGTACGGACCACACTGAAGGACCGCCTGCTCACCTGACTCCTCTGTGAGACAAGAAGAAGACACAACAGCACCAGACTCCATTAACAAATGTAGTGATTTTAAGAGTTGTTGAGTTAAAACAAACTTTATAACATAGTGAAACTGTGTCTCTGACAGATTCTGACTCATTGTGTCCTTGTTGTAAATTCAGCATTAAATGTTTCAGCTGAAGTTGTTTGTCTCCTTGTAAAAAGTGTCAGTTTGTGGCAGCATGTCTGTACCAGCCTGTCTGCTTCTGTGTCTAAAGTGCTAAAGTCTTACCTGCCAACATTGATCAGCTGTTTGAACACACTGTTTACACTGATTTCACCATTTACACTCCATTTATGAAAGAAGAAACATGTTATTGATCTAAACATGTCACATGTTACAAAGACACTAAACAGGAACAATATAGGCGACTTCTTTGTCCCCGTGGAGAAAGTCACCAGACTCCCTTAACAAATGTGTCAGTTTAGTGAGTTGTTGAGTTGGAGACACTTTATAAACTCTGTGAAACTCTGTCTCTGACTCATTCTGCAGTATTTGGACCTTCTTGTTCATTCAGCAAATGTTCAACATGAACTTCTTTCTGTCTTTGAGTAGAAACCTGGAGTCTGTTTGTCTCAGAGAGGGACGGGTTTATCTGCATCATCTGATCACAGATGGTCACTCTGTCGCAGGTCTGAACGGCCTCACAAATGTACTTCTCTGTCTATCTATAATATACTTATTGAAGATCTGAAAGTGCTGCATGATGCGTCAGTGTCACTGGGAAAAGTAATGAGATTACAGTAACCTCCAGGCTAATTATTACAGCCACAAACCAGCAGCAGCAGCAGCAGCAGCAGCAGCAGCAGCAGCAGCAGAGAGGCTATCAGCCTGAAAACAAACAGACTGATGTGATTACACAGACTGAGTCCATGTTTTATGTCAAATTCATCATGTATTGATTCATTCATCCACAGTTAACCCTCAGTGTTACTAACAACACAGACAAGACAAGACGACACGAACCAACGATCTGAGGACAGAAACCTGAAGAAGACACTGCAGCTTTACTTTAAATATATCCATATAATATATAATATGATATATGTCTCTCCATGCAAATGCTTCTGTGTTTTTACTGTATAAATGTTTATATGCAGGACTTTAATTTAAAACAGTCACTACTGTATACAACACAGTCAGCAGCAGTTAGCAGCGGTTAGCAGCAGTTAGCAGCGGTTAGCAGCAGTTAGCAGCAGTTAGCAGCGGTTAGCAGCAGTTAGCAGCAGTTAGCAGGTACTCTGGTGGTATGTTGCTCTCTATTTGTTTGGATTCTCAGCAGGTGTCCAAGTCTTACTGTAGGTAACTAATAATGTCACTGATGATAATTATTAAACATTTTACTGGTTAACCTCTATAATAACCTTTAAACACACACAGTACTGCTGATATTTGTACCTTCACGCGTGTGCAGTTCCTCTTCTGCTCACTAGATGGAGCTGAGAGCACTCAGCGGTGCGTCAGGCTGATCTCAGACCTGCTGCTGTGGGGTGAGTTGTTCTCATGTGCTCACCTTTCATTAACCTGCTCTAAACTATTAACCTACATTACCCAGCATGCTGTTCAGAGAAGATGTGTGAATGTGTTGAGAGAAAGTAGAAGTTTGTCCCCTCTTTCATTGTGGTCTGATGAGAGTCCTGGCCCTGGTCCTGGTCCTGGTCCTGGTCCTGGTCCTGGTCCTGGTGCTGGTCCTGGTCCTGGTGCTGGTGCTGGTCTTGGTCCTGGTGCTGGTCCTGGTCCTGGTCCTGGTCCTGGTCCTGGTGCTGGTGCTGTTGCTGGTCCTGGTCCTGGTCCTGGTCCTGGTGCTGTTGCTGTTGCTGGTCCTGGTCCTGGTCCTGGTGCTGGTCCTGGTGCTGGTCCTGGTCCTGGTGCTGGTCTTGGTCCTGGTCCTGGTCCTGGTCCTGGTCCTGGTGCTGGTGCTGGTGCTGGTCCTAGTCCTGGTCCTGGTGCTGGTCCTGGTGCTGGTCCTGGTCCAGGTCCTAGTCCTGGTCCTGGTCCTGGTGCTGGTCCTGGTGCTGGTGCTGGTCTTGGTCCTGGTCCTGGTCCTGGTGCTGGTGCTGGTGCTGGTCCTAGTCCTAGTCCTGGTCCTGGTGCTGGTCCTGGTCCTGGTGCTGGTGCTGGTCCTGGTCCTGGTCCTGGTCCTGGTCCAGGTCCTAGTCCTGGTGCTGGTCCTGGTCCTGGTCCTGGTGCTGGTGCTGGTGCTGGTCCTAGTCCTGGTCCTGGTGCTGGTCCTGGTGCTGGTCCTGGTCCAGGTCCTAGTCCTGGTCCTGGTCCTGGTGCTGGTCCTGGTGCTGGTGCTGGTGCTGGTCTTGGTCCTGGTCCTGGTCCTGGTGCTGGTGCTGGTGCTGGTCCTAGTCCTAGTCCTGGTCCTGGTGCTGGTCCTGGTCCTGGTGCTGGTGCTGGTCCTGGTCCTGGTCCTGGTCCTGGTCCTGGTCCTGGTCCTGGTCCTGGTCCTGGTCCTGGTGCTGGTGCTGGTGCTGGTCCTAGTCCTGGTCCTGGTGCTGGTCCTGGTGCTGGTCCTGGTCCAGGTCCTAGTCCTGGTCCTGGTCCTGGTGCTGGTCCTGGTGCTGGTGCTGGTGCTGGTCTTGGTCCTGGTCCTGGTCCTGGTGCTGGTGCTGGTGCTGGTCCTAGTCCTAGTCCTGGTCCTGGTGCTGGTCCTGGTCCTGGTCCTGGTGCTGGTCCTGGTCCTGGTCCAGGTTCTAGTCCTGGTGCTGGTCCTGGTGCTGGTCTTGGTCCTGGAACTGGATCTGCTGTGAAAATAACTGTTGAGTTCACATGTGTATTTTGTAATCTTGATATCATGGAAATGCAACACATTAAAACTGTCAGGCAACAGAAGTGACACAGAGAAGAAGATCAGTCAAAGTTCGCTCAACAGAAATATAAATGCAAAAGTTATTTAGCCTGTAAATAATGTCAGAACAGCATCTGGTTCAAACTGAACCACATCATCTTCACCATTTAAATATGAAATGATCTATATGAACTGTAAGAAAGCCTGAGCTGATGACACAGGAGCAGACGGACGCTCCTGTGATGACAGGTCACACGTTGCTTCATGAAAAGGTTTCTGATTTAAATCTCCAAGTCACTGATAACATATAGTGTAAGTATTGTTTTTACATTGTGTTTTAAACAGATTCATACTTTCTCACAGTTGATATTTTCTATATCAGTAACAGAATTTTTCCTAAAATTAATGAATTTAAGAAAAAAAAAGTAAGAGCACAAAAGATGTCGGAGCTTTAAAGTGTGTTGAAGCTCAGCGCGGAGCTGAGGAGCCCAGCGGAGAATTAAAGGTTAAAAGCATTTCAGGCTGAGCCGACGCATCAGTAGCATCACTTCAGGCCCGAGCAGAGTTTGGCCTCCGCAGTGTTAGATAACGGCAGCGCTGAGTACTGAGAAGTACTGTAGTACAGCCTGCTGCTGCTGCAGGTGAGCCGCTGCAGGTGAGCCGCTACAGGTGACCCGCTACGGGTGAGATGCTGCGGGTGAGCCGCTGCAGGTGAGCCGTTACAGGTGAGCCGCTGCAGGTGAGCCGTTACAGGTGAGATGCTGCGGGTGAGCCGCTGCAGGTGAGCCGTTACAGGTGAGCCGCTGCAGGTGAGCCGCTGCGGGTGAGCCGCTGCGGGTGAGCCGCTGCAGGTGAGCCGCTGCGGGTGAGCCGCTACGGGTGAGATGCTGCAGGTGAGATGCTGTGGATGAGCCGCTGCAGGTGAGCCGCTGCGGGTGAGCCGCTGCAGGTGAGCCGTTACAGGTGAGCCGCTGCAGGTGAGATGCTACAGGTGAGCCGCTGCGGGTGAGCCGCTACGGGTGAGATGCTGCGGGTGAGATGCTGTGGATGAGCCGCTGCGGGTGAGATGCTACAGGTGAGCCGCTACAGGTGAGATGCTACAGGTGAGCCGCTACAGGTGAGATGCTACAGGTGAGCCGCTACAGGTGAGATGCTACGGGTGAGCCGCTACAGGTGAGATGCTACAGGTGAGCCGCTGCAGGTGAGCCGCTGCAGGTGAGCTGCTGCAGGTGAGATGCTGCTGCTGAAACATCAATGTGGTCATCTGAAGGTGGAGAAATCGATTTTAAATTCTTCATATAATCAAAATCTAAAATCGCCCAAATCCAGTAGAGGACAAAGTCCACAGTCATGTTAGCAGCTCTGTGAGGCGTTGAGCTAAATGCTAACTAAATGCTAACTTCAGCATGCTAACTAGATCAAAAGGAAATCACAACATGCCCATGGTTAGAGGTTAAGTGTGTTAGCATGTTAGCATTAGCAACACTAGCATCTGTGTGTCTGTTTGTTAGTGTGTGTGTGAATTTGTGTGTGTGTGCGTGAGTGTGTGTGTCTGTGTGTGTTCCTTCGTTGGACTTTCAGGCAGATGAAATGACATCAACAGATTCAGAGATTCTTTTTATTTTTCTTCCGTTTCTTCAGCAGTTTATTCATTTCTAAGAAAACTGACAGTTTTCTGTGTAAACGCTCGCAGAAACAAACGGCGACTTAAAGCAGGTTATTTGTCTTAAAACACTGTGTCTGTGTGGATCTTTTTTAGGGAAAGGACTCAATCTGAGCTCGTCCTCTTGGCCGCTGCACCTCCGTTTTAATTGGCTGTCAAAAATAACCCGGGCTCATCCTTCAGTTCCACCTCAGAGCAGGAACTCAGGGGATGAAGCCTCCACGTGCACGTGTTGAAGGGCCTGCGTGGGCCTCGCTGCGGCCGTGCGACCTCTGCTTTACTGCAGTACAAACACTCGGTCTCTCTCGGTGTGGGCTGCCTCACCATCTTTATGTAAAACCTATGTGGGAGGGGAGCACATTGCAGAGTAGTGCTTCAGGAATGTGATCCAAGTGAGAGGCAGGCTGCAGTTCCCACCGTGAGAAACACTGAATGTTCAGTTTGTTCTTGTCAGCGTCACAAAGCTCGACACATTCGTCTTCTGGCAGCTGAAGAAGAGAAGACTGACGCCCTGTTGGCTCCTTGTTCCTCTGAACGCTCCTGCAGCTCCACACAGGAGAAAATTAGTTCATTTCCTCTCTTTTTCTCAGCAGCTGCACAGACTCAGAAGCTCCAGCAGGTGGCAAAGCACTCACCTCGCCCCCTCGGCCAATCAGAGCAGGGAGAGCCGGGAGTGGGCGGGACATAGGAAAAAGAGAGGGAGAGCCACAGAGCTGAGATAAAAGTAAAGAGGACAGAGAGAAGAGAGCAGAGACTCACGACTCCAGCAGAGAAACAGCAACAACAAGAAGCAACAGGTCGACAGACAGGAGGAGGAGGAGGAGCAGGAGGGCGAGGAGCAGCAGGAGGAGCGGTGCAGCTCCTTCTGCTCACTTCTCTTTGTGTTTTCTGTCACAGAGTCAAACTTCCTGGATTTGCTGGTGAGCGTGTGCTGACAGAGGAGCTGTGTTCAGACAGCATGAGCAGGAGCGAAGCTTCCTCAGGCTGGGAGTGTTAGGAGAAGGAAGGAAGTCAGGAAGTCAGTTTAGAGAGAGAAACAAATCCTCCCCTCCACCTCCACCTCCACCTCCACCTCCACCCTGCCTCTCCTTCCTTCTCTGGGCTGTGGCACACAAGACTTGACTGTGTTTGAGTGCTTCCTGGAGTGAACTGAAGCTGAGCAGAGACACACGGAAGACCTGAAGCTGCACTTCCTGTGTCTGCTGTCAGCATGGCAGCCTGCTGCTCAGACCGTGTGAGCTCTGCGCTGACCTCAGACCAGCTGTGTTTGTGAGAGAGGCAGAGCCATGGATCAGCAGCCTGAGGAGGAGCAGCCTGCTCCGCTGCAGGATGGAGGAGAGGCGCTCTTCACCTCCACCTCTGCAGCCTCCTCCTCTTCCTCCTCCACCTCCACCTCCTCAGCCTCCAACACCGAGCTGCCCTCCGTGGCCCCGGCCCCCCGCTGCCCCCACACCAGCAGGACCTTCACCGGCCTGAAGATCTTCTGCAGGAGGTGAGTGTCCTTCCTCAGCTCTGCAGCTGGTCTCCTCCTCCTCCTCCCCCTCCTCCTCCTCCTCCTCACACTGAGAGTTCAGACAGGATGTGTTTTTAACCTTCTAACAGCTTTAAAGCAGCACTTCACAGGTTGTTGCACAGGAAGTGATGCGCTAGGTGGCACATTTTTAACTGAAAGTTCTGTGAGATGTGGTCTGTTAACTTAACGTCTGGAAACAGGACGTGAAGTCACTGAAGAGCAGGATGAGCTCAGTGGATCAGCTCCTGTGCACAATAAATCATGAATGTTTTGGTGTGATAACTTGAGAAAGAAGTTGTTCACTGACTGTTTCCTTGAAGGAGGTGGTGTGATGACACGCTGGCCACATTAGACGACATGTTTGAAGCTTTCATGTAGTTTCTGTGGAGGAGGTGAGTTTCCCTGCTGGAGGCCGGAGCTCACACAGTTTGAGTTTGTATCTGTGTGGTGGTGTCACATGTGGAGACGTCTTTGTTTTACTGACACAGTCTTGAATCTTTGTGTTGTCGACTGTTTTTACGTGGATTTGTGTTGGACTGTTTGGTTCCAGCTGCAGGCTCACTGGAGCCCGCAGATGAATCAGATTTGAGCTGTAACGGTTGTAAATGCAGTATTTTTGGGTTCTGGACTGTTTGTGGGACAAAACAGCATCTGAAGGCGTCGGCTTGTGAAATAAAGCTTCAGTTGCAGAACTCACTTCATACTTCTGCTGTCTTTGTGTGTCGGCCTCTGAAGTTTCCCACATGTGAATTTCCTTCTAGCTGCTCAAACGTTTCTTTGTCTTGATTACTGAACTGAATCTTGAGACTTTGCAGGTTTTCAGTGTTTGTCTGACGTTTGATGGAGTCGTGTTTGAGCAGGTTGTGATGGGCAGTTTTCACACTTTTCTAATGTTTCTCAGACAGAAACTGATAAAAAAGGTTAAAGGTTTAAATGTTTCCGTGGTGACATGATGGAGGCTGTACAGATGTTCTCAGCAGCAGTCTGACCTTGAGACACAGCTGGATCGCCACTCTGAACCAAATATATACTGTGAGATCAGAATCAACAAAACCTAAAGAAGACTTGATGGAGACGCACGTTCAGAAACAACAGTGAAGTGAAGCAGCACCAGGTTATAAAAGCAACATCAGTTTTCACACAAACTCGATGGTTTCAGCCTCAAATCTGAATGTCTGATGATTTTTTTTGTCTTATTTTATATCTAACAGAATATTTTGCACTGTTATTATTGGATATCTGTCACCAGACATGTTGAAACATTGTCCTGACTCTCTGTGTGTGTTTGCTCCAGCCGGCCTCGTCTGTCTGAGCTCTGTGAGGGTTTGTACTGAAGATGTGTGAGCGTGATCCAGTTTCACCGCTGCAGACACAGCGACAACTGAAGGGCCTGCAGGAGCCGGGCTCCATCAGAACGCTCAGCGCCGGTCCAACCTGACATCTCCAGGAGGGTTTGGACCTTTTTGAAGGTGTTTCATGAGCCAGAAGAGATTGAGTTTAGTTCTAACAGTTTGTTTTTGCTCCTGGTGTAAAATGTGTCCGTCATAAAAACAAAGTTCTTCAGACTGATTAGAATTAGACTGTAAACACGTCAGCAGTGATCATGATGTCAGAGGAACATGATGTCACAGGAACATGATGTCACAGGAACATGATGTCACAGGAACATGATGTCACAGGAACATGATGTCACAGGAACATGATGTCACAGGAACATGATGTCACAGGAACATGATGTCACAGGAACATGATGTCACAGGAACATGATGTCACAGGAACATGATGTCACAGGAACACACCACTGTGTTTGCTCAGTCAGCAGATTTAAGTAAAATTTAGATTGAAGACAAAAGAAAGAAGTGAATCAATCAGCGGATCGTTTGGTCCACTGAGGAAATCAGTGACGTGTTTGTCACGACGTGCAGCTGCTGGAACATGAAGCGCTGCTCGCTGGGCAGAGACTCGCTTCTCTGTCACATCTGTTTTTATTACTGCCGTCGGGCTTCCTGCTGCAACATCACATGTCATTGATCTGATTCTGTCGGATGATAATTCATCTAACAGCAGATGAAGATGAGAGCAGAACAGCTGATATTAGATTGTGATGCAGAAGTTTCTTTGTTGTGTATTTTGAATAGATCCTGAATGTGAGCGGGGGACTCGTGTCACAGTATTCAGTTTAAATACAGTTTTCTTTATTGGTCATCCACATGAGAGGCAGACGTGGCTGTTGTAGGATGAGATGTTTTACTGGTTTTTGAAGGTAAGACTTCAGACACAGAAGCAGACAGGCTGGTACAGACGGACGCTTCTTACAAGGAGACAAACAACTTCAGGTTCTGATTTAATGCTCAACAAGGACACGATGAGTTCGAATCTGATGTAGCTGTTTCACAACACGATGGTTTGTTTCAACTCAACAACTCTTAAAATCACTACATTCATTCATGGAGTCTGGTGCTGTTGTTCTTCTTGTTTCACAGAGGGCGTCAGGTGGCGTCCTGTCACCATAGCAACCAGGACGTCCTGCACCGACTTTATTTGAAACAAGTATTTCTGTGTTGAGTGACGGATCCATACACGTGTGACTGACGGCGGTTTGATCCGTACCTGTGTGACTGACGGCGGTTTGATCCGTACCTGTGTGACTGACGGCGGTTTGATCCGTACCTGTGTGACTGACGGCGGTTTGATCCGTACCTGTGTGACTGACGGCGGTTGATTCCTGGATTCTTCCCGTCGTCTCCCAGATTGAACTCAGTTTTCAGTGAGCTCGTGTTTCCAGCAGGAGGTCGAGCTGAGCTGCAGACTCACTTCCTGTTGTGTGAGTAACATCACAGTGTGTGTGTGAGTCAGTGCTGCTCGCTGTCTGTTAATGAGAAAGTATCCGAGTACATTTACCTCAGTGCTACACTGAAGTACACTTTTAGTTACTTGTACTTTGAGTCTGTCCACTTAGTGCTACTTTATACTTTTACTCTGCTACATTAGAAGATTGTGCTTCACTTCAGTTCGTTATTTATTTGAACTGTGTGTCGTCATCAGCTGATGATCATTTACAGACTCAACCTTTTACTTTATTAAGCATTTAATAACCTCCCCAACAACACATTATGTTCTGATGATGTAATTCTACATTATATGATATAGTATTATAAGGTAATATACCATCTTATCTTACAGTATAATATGAAATCATACAGTGTAATAACAGTCGATCCTGCTGCAGAATAAATGCTGCAGCGACGTCTCTGCAGACACGTTTCTTTAAGTTGTTTACAGTTTTAATCTCATGACATCACTGTGACGCCACAAACACGGCTGGAACATGTCGCATGTTGAAACGTGGTCCTGAACAGTGGTCTTTGGCTATGCATCTGTGCCTCCGCCCCCTCCACCTCCTGACGGAGGAGGCAGCCAGGTTACATAGTTTGACTGTGATTTGACATGTTTGGCTGGTTTTGGCTGTGATATATTCTGTCAGTTATAATGTTCTTTATTTGTCTGTTAGTAATAACGGATCTTATACTCGTCAGCCACAGATCCTCTCATGCAGCCTCACTGAGCAGCTGTGACGCTGTGTCAGATCTGAAATACGCTCCGCTGTGAATACAGAGGTAACAAGTGCAGATTCAGGTTCAGTCAGGTGGTTAGTTTAATCTCCCAGTGATCTCCCATGGTCCTCTAATTATAGCTGCTATTAATGGATTGGCAGAGCAATTAATTAAAAGCGGTCATTTTTAGAGTCTGAAGGGAATATTTCACTCCAGAGGAGAAGATTCAATCTGCAGATCTCCAAAGACACAGCTCCCCCCCCCCACCCTCCTCCCCCTCCTCATCCTCTTCTTCCTCCTCTTCCTCCTCCTCCTCTTCTTCCTCCTCCTCCTCCTCCTCCTCCTCCTCCTCCTCCTCCTCCTTGTCTTCCTCTTCAATACAGATGTAAATTAAAGCAGAAACATTGATTTCTGTCACATTTTATGAATTAGTTTATGCCAGTTTCTTGGTAGAAATGATCAGAATCTGATTTTTGATAAACAGTTTGTGGTCAATACATCAGATCAGTTCTTGTATCTTGTATCAGTATCTTTTACATTTGTGCCTTGGGGCCAAACACTTCATCAGGCTGACGTCACAAACACAGGAGATGCTTCCTGGTCTGGAGGCTCACAGACCGGCAGCAGCAGCTCCCTGCAAACTGATCCTGGACCAGCCTGAAACACAGTGTGATCCTGCAGGGATGCCGCCTCTGTTGTAAGATGATACGATTGATTGGACAGATTACTAATTATGGGTCTGTCAGAGTCACAGTCAGGATGATGAGTGGACGCTTCCCTCTCTAACCTGATTAGAGCCGACAGACGGACGGCTGGCTGTGAGTCAGTGCTCAGACTGTCAGTCACTGCTGCTCTGCTCTCATGCTGCTGCTCTGATTTTAACATTTAAAAATGAGCTGACAATTAAATACCTGCTGAACCAAAGCTGCCATCGACTGCAGGCGGAAGTTGATATTTCTGAGTGTGTATCCCTGGTGGATGGACGCCTGCAGCATGGTGTTGGCAGCGTTCCACCCCAACAGGTCAGATACAGCAGCTGAGCTCTGGTCTCCAAACTACGACGCTCCGCCTACACCTGTAGACTCAGGTAGCAATAATATGTCATATTCAGCGTCCAGTAAGACTTTCAAAATAAAGCTTGCTGTAGGACAGTTGGAGCCTGTAGCTCATTTTAGAATGGAAGGAGTCAGGAGGTTGCAAATGTTTGCTAGCATGGCTGCAGACTGTTCGTTTTCTTTTCAGACACTATAAACATCAACCAGGAATTGAAAATCACTCTGAGTTTGGTTTAAACTCTCTTTGATGAACCTGCAGTCTGTAACGTTGTCTCACCGTCGCCTGAAGTGAAGACAACATGTGAACGTGAGCTCGGCCTCAGTGAACCAGTCTGGTGTCGTACATGCTCGGTCACGTCTGTGTGACGCTGTGTAGATGATCACATGCAGGCAGAGCAGCCGGCCACACACTGCCACAGACACACACTGTGATCAGCACAATGTTGGAATGCTGGTTGAATTGTTCCTTTAAGTAAAGCTCCTTTAACTTACAAAACAAAACTTACAGAGGTTGTCGAGGACATTAAACGTCCTCACAGCAACACGGAGACTCATCTACTCACTAGTCCGTCTTTACAGGCCACTTTAGTTCCACACTGTTCTAACTCTGACTTTACAACTTGGACACTGATCAGTTTATAGGAAACCTGGATAGTAATTGTGCAGTAAGACTCTTAGTGGTGGAGACGTTTCAGTCATGTGACCGTGATGTCGTCTGTTTGTAGCCTAACATTAGCTTCTTACTGCTACACAGTTAAATCATGGTCCTGTCTGTCCTGCTGTCTGTCCTGCTGTCTGTCATCCACTTTGTTCAGACTGAAACATGTCAACAGCACTCTGATGTTCATGTTCGTGTTCACCCACTTGTTATCAGCCATGTGAGGATCTGGGTTAGAGCGTCTCAGCGTGTCGTTCAGATGAAGTCAAAGCAGGTCGATTACAACCTGGACCAGGTGGACTGTGAGCCGCTGAGCAGACATATTGATGAGGTGAAACCTGAGAGTGTGTGTGTGTGTGTGTGTGTGTGTGTGTGTGTGTGTGTGTGTGTGTGTGTGTGTGTGCGTGTGTGTGTGTGTGTGTGTGCGTGTGTGTGTGTGAGGACCCAGGGATTACACAGACCCATTTCCTGGGCTATCTTTGTCACTCACTTGCCCTGTTTCTATAAATAGTCTGGTCCAGGAGGGACACTCACTCTCGAGGAGGCGTAGAGAAGAAGAGGGAGGAGGAGAGTCAGGAGGAGGAGGAGGAGGAGGAGGAGGAGAAGGAGAGTCTAGAGGAAGTGCAGAAGAAGGTGATGGCTCAAGTAGAAGGAAGAATAAGGCTGATTAGGAGAGCCAGAGGAGAAGGAGGAGGAAGAAGAGGAAAAGCACGAGGAGCAGGACCAGGAGTCTGAAGTGAACTGTTCCGACCACTAGAGGGCAGCAGAGTGACATTAAAGGGACAGAAGAAGTCCTGTATCAGTGATGTGAGTGTGAGCTGACTGGCAGCAGGGAGGCCGTCCTGATCACACTTATTGACCAGCTCTGTCTCCTCTGACTGACTTCCTTACTGCATCCATCCTCTCCCTCTCACAGAAAGCTGATCTCTCACTCTCGCCTGGTCCAGAGTCAGTTTTCCTCTCTGTGAAAGCGGAGCAGCATCAGAGCTCAGGATCTCTGCAGTTATCTGACCTGCATCAGCTGGTTTGTGCCGAGTCTGGACCTCCGGCTCTTTGACTTCAGGCCCAAGTCTCAAAACCTGCAGTTCCTCTGACGGCCACCAGAGGCTCCACCAGCGACTCAGTCCCAGAAGAGTCCATGTTAAAATGTCTGTCAGCAGAAATCAACTTGTTCACAGCTGCTTCCTGTAGATCATTGATCCCTTCATCACAGCTTTATACAGCTCCATCTGATGAGCTCACAACTCTGTTTTACCTCGAAGCAGATGATTTTATATCATCAGGAGGAGGAGAGGATGAGTGTTGGGTGAACTGTTACTTTGAGTCACAGGTTCTTCATTTAATTTGGAAACTCCAGATAATCCATCAATACTGAGAAACATCCGTCCTCTCAGCTGCCATGCATGAAAACAAACCTCATCAATAATCCAGAGTGTCCTTCATCCCTTCATCTGTCACTGAGCTCTAATTTCAGCAACAACAAAACAAAAAAGTGCAACACGTCGTCCCTCATTAATGATGCAGGCACCACTGCAGCCAATCAGTGAGAAGATGAGTGATAGAACTGAACTGTGGGTTTACTCGAGTACTTTTGGATTTACTTGTATATTTGCATTGCTTGCATCACAGTTCTTCTGCTTCACCACAGCTTTCCTGACTTTTTGTTCTTCAAGTAGATGTTTTGTTTCTGACATACTGCAACTTTTCAGCTGGTTTCATTTTTTATTTTGTCCCAAAATGTTAAGAACATTAAAGCCACAGATTAATGCTACAGCTTCTATTTTATAAGCTCTCCATACATTTGAATGGAGGACTGAAACTGCCAAAATAAAAAATGGATTATATAACTATAACTAAAAATAAATAAATAAATGCGCCATTAAATACACCTACATTTAATTTAGACATCCATGTGACATAAACTCTTTTAATTGATTTCTGTATTTTTTTACCTTCGTGTTAATTTCCCTCATTAATTCATGTACTTATGTATTCATTTATGTATTATCTCGCACAAAGAGAAAAGAGTATAGAAATGGATATGTAAAAGAGTAAACTTAAAAATGGGAAAGTGGGAAAAGTAGTGGGAGAGTAAAAATGTTTCTGTCAAACAAATGAAATAACGAGCAGCTTGAACACAAAGGAACAAAACACAGACGCAACGAAAAACTGAAAAATCAATTTATGTCACATCTTCTGTATGAACTGATGTTGACGCTGGAGGTGACAGCGTGTCAGGAGCAGTGTCGCCCCCGCTGGCCGTGTGGTGAACTGCAGTGAACTGGAGCCTGGATCAGCTGCTGAGGAACGAGGTCTCCCTCTCCTGGTTAATACTGCCGGGCTGACAGCAACACAAGAGTCATCAGTTACATGGTACTCCTCACAGACAGTATTACTCTTCAGTAATGTCTTACTTTCAAATGGAAACTCTATTACATTTCAGAAGTAACTTGCCCAGCACTGCAGCTGAGTAGATGGCAGCGTGTAGCTGAGAGTCGAGAGGTGAAGCTGGTTTTATTTAGACTGAGCTGCTCACCACTGACCCACTGAGCTGCTGATCTTTTAAGCCTCTTCCAGGTGATTTGTCTTCTTGTTTAAAGGAACCAACCACACGAGAACTGCTCACTTCACACGGGTCTCGTCACACGGGTCGCTGAGAGCTGTGGGATGACGTGGTTCTGTAGCCTGACCCTGAAGTTATGATCGCCCCCTGCTTCCCTTTGTGGGGATTTTAATTGGATTTTGGATGATTGCAGAACATCACCTCTGTGT